>NC_083523.1:9877500-9897538 GCF_032362555.1 Amyelois transitella
GTTTTTCAGGTTTATTGAAAACACAAGTCGCGCCGATGGGCACCTGCTATTTGATACAGGTTTACATCTTTGCTATTATGCGTGGAGTTAAATATGTTACATATATTATACTATTTTTGCTTAAATGAGAGAATATATTTGGAATTATTGCATGCTCTGTGAAATATTTTATGGTTGGTTAATTGGGTGCCATTTATCTGCATTAAACTATTATGTAAACTACTATATGATATTTGATCTATGATCTGTGATATATCTTGCTGCATTTTTGAAATTTCGGAAGACAAGTTTACGTTAAAAGTCTGTTTTGTATTTATGCACATCATTGTTGTTGTTGTAAATCTTTTCCGGCTATTGTGGTAGGAACTGATAAATATTATGCTTGAAGAGGTTTAATCACTAAAGAGGCACCAACGTATGATTAGTACCCATAGTCGGTGCTCTCTTGTAAAGATTTGATTGCATTTACGATCCTGGGGCATAATTGGTTGTCAGTGGCGGAGTGGTTGGTGTTGGTGCCTCGCAAAGCTTTACAATTGTAGCAGCACTTTTTGTTGGGGTCTGCACGGTCGGGGCACGAGCTGATATTATGTGCGGTGGAGCCACAGTGGGCACACGGTTGACATTCAGCGGTGCACTTGTTATTGGTGTGCCCGAATTGCAGGCATTTATAGCACTGCACAAATCGGCTGAAGTCCGCCACATGCACCCTCTGGTGGTCCACATTAACGCGCTCCCCATCCACCAGCCTGCGCCGGATCGACGGGGCGACCTCCAACACCGCGTTGAAGTACCGCTCATTACGGTTCTTAAGGAGAAAACAGAGGCGGATATCCTCCTTGGAGACTTGATTTTGGTGGCTCACAATGTCGACCAGTTCCTCTCTTTGAATGTCTTTGCTGACTCCCTTAAGGATGATGAGGGGGCGACGGGGTTTGGCTTCTTCGGCAACTATGCTTGGGACATTATTCACTTTATGCAACACCTCGTTACGTTGCTCTATAGTGTCAAACTCTACCTTCAACATATTTTGGCGCAGGGGCTTGACTTTGGATGGAGCAAAGGTGGTATTGCGGAACGAGATTTTCTTCTTCCATTCGTCGAGCACCACCGGTTGCTTATCGCCAGCCTCCTTGGCCTTGACGATAATTGAAGGTAGGGTGCGCGACGGGGGAGTAGGGAGTTTCGGGAAGGGTGACGACGCCACGGCCGCGGCAAAAGATTTGGTAGGCACTGGTGGGGAAGGGGTAATGGTGGTGGTGGGAGCCGGTGACATTGCTTTGAGTTCCTCACGAATGCATTCCCGAATGACCGAGACTAGTGAGCTCTTGTCCGGGAGAACCTCGGCACTCGGAGGAACTGTGGCTGGTTCGGCCTCGTTGACCTTAACCAGCGCCTGAGCAGATCTTTGGATCTCCTGCGCCGCGGCCGCAATGAGCCGCTTGTTGGTGGCAGTAACGCTTTTCCCCTCATTAACGGCCTTGTTGATGGTGTATGTCAGTTTGGTGACTACCGCCATGAAGGAGTCGAGACTCTTCACGTCCTCGAAACGAGCGGGTAGTTCGATCACCATACTGGAGGATTTGCTGGTCTTGGTTGCGGTAGGTTTACGAGGGGGTGGGGGCACAGCTTTGGTGGACGTTTGTGAGGAGGAGGCAGTAGCGTCACTCACTTCGGGTGTTTCAGTGTCAGACATGTACCGAAGGTGGGGCATGTCTGGTTCGGGGGATAATTGGAAGTCTACGCTGGGAGTTAAGAGATCCTCCTCATCCATCTCACTTATGGGCGCTATGTACGGTCGAGTGCGTTCGGGGGGGCTAGCCGTAGTTGGGGAGGCCCTGGAATTGCCTGCCACTGGTGAAGAAGACCGCGAAGGGCGGTTGGGGGGTGCAGGAGGAGGTCGAGTGGTCGCCTCCTTACGAGTCGGAGACCGGGTGAGCCCCATGGTCTCGTCGGTAGACTTTGAGAATTCACCAAAATTCGTAGAACAAAAACTGACTGTGTAAATAAACTATGACTTCTAGACAGATAAAATCAACTTAGAGACTAATTTTAGGACGGGACCAACACTAAGCAATAGCCGAAAACGAAAAAATTCCCCAGGGAAAAAAGTCGATTTTCGTTTTCGACTTACGTCGGCAAGCAGAATTTACCTAGCTGATGAAACTAGGGTGGGCGGGGGGGCGAATTTCTCGCGTATTTTGTCCGGGGATGGCTCAAAATGACGGGGTAGGCAGCCGGAACACTAAACAGAAGTAATTAGGGGGGGGTCCGGAAGAAAAATTTGGTTTATGGACGAAAATGAGTATTTGTATGGCAGAAAAACCGTTAAAGAAGAAAAATGACAAAATAGTATGAAAAATTCGACGGGATGGAGAAAACTGGTATGCAGAACTGATGGCGGCAACAAGACGAAGAGATCAAGGTATCACAATCAGGGGTGGACACACAAAAGATGGGATGGTTAGGTTAGGTTAGGTTAGGTTAGGTTAGGTTAGGTTAGGTTAGGTTAGGTTAGGTTAGGTTAGGTTAGGTTAGGTTAGGTTAGGTTAGGTTAGGTTAGGTTAGGTTAGGTTAGGTTAGGTTAGGTTAGGTTAGGTTAGGTTAGGTTAGGTTAGGTTAGGTTAGGTTAGGTTAGGTTAGGTTAGGTTAGGTTAGGTTAGGTTAGGTTAGGTTAGGTTAGGTTAGGTTAGGTTAGGTTAGGTTAGGTTAGGTTAGGTTAGGTTAGGTTAGGTTAGGTTAGGTTAGGTTAGGTTAGGTTAGGTTAGGTTAGGTTAGGTTAGGTTAGGTTAGGTTAGGTTAGGTTAGGTTAGGTTAGGTTAGGTTAGGTTAGGTTAGGTTAGGTTAGGTTAGGTTAGGTTAGGTTAGGTTAGGTTAGGTTAGGTTAGGTTAGGTTAGGTTAGGTTAGGTTAGGTTAGGTTAGGTTAGGTTAGGTTAGGTTAGGTTAGGTTAGGTTAGGTTAGGTTAGGTTAGGTTTTTTTTTTTTTTTTTTTTTTTTTTTTTTTTTTTTTTTTTTTTTTTATTACAGAAACCTCCAACATAATTGGAGCCTATACTAGCGTTGAGCCTTTTTCATACTAGTTCTCGCTTCCATGCCTCTCGTACTTTCATACCTCATACTATCTATTTCATTCATCATCTTGTATGCTTTGTACGGTTGGGACTACCGTCTATTATCTTTTACATATGAATTATTCTACCTTATACTATTTTGGTTCTTTTTATTGCGGTTGGGATGCCCGCATGCTGCTCTCTCCTCTCATGGTAGTGGGTAATAACTTAAACCTTGCCTTTATTTATTACATTATTACATACTTATTCTCTAAATAACTTCTACTAATAATTACTTACAATTTGATATTAAGTTTTTTGCTAACCTATTTTTTAAATGATGCGAACTAATATTTTGCAAAATATTGTGCCATCATATTTTGTTACAATGTCTTTTATTTACTGCATCTACTATTTCCACACAGTAATCCAAGAATCTACTTAATTTATTTCCTATTATTATTTTTTGTATACTGTCTTTTGTAATTTTAGTGTCTAAAATGTATTCCAAATCTAATCTTTTATTGGCAAAGATGGGGCACTCCGTCAGAAGATGTATCACTGTCTCATCCTTGTCGGGGTCGCACAAGCATGACGGCCTATTCAGTCTCCTGAATCTGTGTAGGTATTCCGCGAATCCACCGTGTCCCGTGAACACCTGTGTGATTTGGCTGCAGGTTTCAATTCTTTTCATTGTTTTATATGCTAAAGTGGCTGTGGGGAAAAAGATTTTCGTGACTGCTGCCGTTTCTCCCGTCCTGTATCTTTCCTCCCATCTGTCAAGAGTGCCCTCTCGTAGGACACTCTTGACATACGAGACAGGGCACAGGTCATAATTGGCTTTTCTTTTGGAGTTCGCAGCGGCCTCCTTCGCTAGTCGGTCTGCCCTTTCATTGCCCTCCAATCCAGCATGCGCCTTTATCCAGAACATTTTAAAGATTTTGTTTTGGCTACGAATATTTTTAATATTTGTTTTGGCTGCAACTGCCAGTGGATGGAGGGATCTTGCATTAGCAACGGTTTGAAGGGCAGACATGGAGTCGCTGTAAACCCCAAAAGAATCCGCTTTATACTTCCCCATTCTTCTCGCCGCCTCGCTTATCGCCAGGAGTTCGGCCTGATAGACCGAGCAGTAGGGCGGCAGACAAAGCTTGACGGCCTGGTGTTCCACCCCATCTTTCCATATGGAGAGAGCGGCGCCAACCCGTCCGTCAATCTTGCTGCCGTCCGTGTAGATCCTAACAGTGAAATCGCTGTTAGCGTCCACCTGCTGCTGATCTTCCAGACCGACGATTTCCAGGTCGACACATTCGGCTGGATGAGGAGCCTCGAGTGCGGAAGTAGGTCGCTCGATCTCCCTACCCGGTAACTCCGGCAGAGGTGCCCCCCTCTTGATCCGGTACAATGACGCAGTTTCTTGCACCCGGAGATCAAGGGGGAGCAGCCCCGCCAGAGCCAGAGCCGCATTGAGGGAGACCGTGCGATAGGCGCGACATATCTTTTGTGCGAATCCTCTTTGCACTGCATCGAGTTTTTTACGAACTCCGATTTTTTCGGCGGCTGTCGCCCAGACATTCGCCGCATACAGTATGACGGGTTCCACAGCTGCATGATATATCGTACGAATTATCTTTGGGTTCAATCCCCAAGTCACCTTAGCCGCTCTAGATAGCTGTTTATAAATATTGATTGCTTTCCTACAGATGTTGGCCACATGTTTGTCAAAAGTCATTTTGCTGTCGATTGTGACTCCCAGCAGCTTCATTTCGTCTACGGAGTTGATGGCAACTCCACCCATGGTTAGGCGTGGTGTGTCATATTTCAATTTCCTGGTTATGACCATGGAATTGGTTTTGTGTGGTGCAAACCTCAATTTGTTTCGGACACCCCACGCCCTTACATGTTCCAGTATCCCGCTTGCCTGTTGTTCGATGGCAAGGGCGGTGTCGCCGTGGAACGCCAGTGTCACGTCGTCAGCAAATGCCTGACAATGCACTCCCTTTTCTTCGAGACTTTTAAGCAGGGGATCCAACAACAAGTTCCACAATATCGGTCCAGCTATGGATCCCTGCACGCATCCTTTGCCGGTTGCTGTTACGACCTCCGTGCCGCCATATCGGACTCTTACCGTTCTTCCTTCCAGGTAGCTATTTATGAGTCTTTTGATGTTGTCCGGACACTCTTCCTCTGCAAGTCTGAGTTTTAGCGCGGGCCACCAAGCGTTATCAAAGGCCCCCTCTATGTCCAGAGACACCACATTTACGATCTTCTTTTCTTCTAGCTTTGCTCGTATGTGTTGCATCAGGGCACAGAGAGAGTCCTCGGTGCTCCTTTGTGGCATGAAACCATATTGGCGCTTGCTCATTCGGGGAAGCAGGTGATGTTTGAGCCGGGCAACTATCATTTTCTCGAAAATTTTTCCCAAAATCGATAGCAGTCCGATTGGTCTGTATGACTTGGGAGATGTATAGCTTTCTTTCCCTGGTTTCTTCAGAATAACTACCACCGCTTCCTTCCACTTAACAGGATAGTAGTGGCATTCCAGACATTTATTGAAAAGTTGCAGGAAGAGTTCCGGGTCATTTTCTATAGCTTTTTGGCAGATATCAGCTGTAAAGTGGTCACCTCCTGGAGCCTTCTTGGGGTTAAAGGATTTTGTGGCGTTTTTTAGTTCCGTCATAGTGAATGCCGGGTCGCATTTTTTATGATGTTCCTCAACATTCATTTTGCTGACTGTCTCCCTTATTTCCCGATGGGAATCATTGTCATTTGCCACATCATCCTTAGGATAGAAGGTTCTGGCCAAGAAATCAGCTGATTCCTTCATGGTTAGTGTCTTCCCCTCTTCCTCCAACGGTATGTCTTCCGCCCGGTGTGCCGTCCTTTGCAAGACCCTGTACAGACCGTCCCATACACTCTCACCCTCTTGTCTTTCGCAAAATGTTTTCCAGCTGCTGGTCTGGGCCTCCACAACCTCAATTTCATATTTCTTTTTCTTTTCCAGGTATTCCTCTACCACGGATGCTCTTCGTACTGGCGCCGCGTTCCTAATTCTTCGCCTCAACGTCGCTACTTCTGCCTTCTTCGCTGCGAGATGATCGGACCACCATGGCACGGTGAGTTTTTCTTTTTGTTTTTTCTTAGGTATTGCATGGTTGCACGCTTCAGTTATTATTTTATTTATTTTGTGAACTGTGTCTTCTATTTCAATTTTTCCCTCTATTTTTTCTATTTCCGTTTTGTTTATTTTATGTACCTCCTTTAATTCGTTAATTTTTTCTATAAATATTTGCCAATTTGCTTTCCTTGTATTGTACAACCTGGTTGTTCTCTCTACTTGCATTCCTGCAGTCTTTCCTAATTTTATGTTAAATGTGATGCCATTATGATCCGATCCCGTCAAGTCTTCTACTACCTTCCAGCCGTCTATTGCACCCAGTATGTTTGTCGAGCAAGCTGTTACATCGACAAAGCTCTTATATCTTTTATTACCTCTTATTGTGTCGAAGGTAGGCGTTTCGCCTGAATTGAGGACATGAAGACCCAGCTCATGCAGTGTACTAGCCATATCTTCTCCCCTGTGGTCTATCTCTAGGCTTCCCCACCATGAGCTCTTGGCGTTCGCGTCTCCTCCAAGGATCAAGTTTTCCGGCTTGAGCGTACTCACTATTTTATTTAAATGCTCCAGGTATGGATCTAATGTCTTGTCTGGCTCGAAATAACAGGAGATGAGGGTTATTTTCCCGGTTTCAGTTTGTATTTCCGCAACTGTAAAGTTTTCCGTGGTCAGCTTTGGGTGTTGTACGACCACCAGGTTAGAGTCAAAGACTGCTATTGCAGCTTTAACATTCCCGTCTCTGTTTCCCCTCATGTCCTGGTAGATTCGCACTCCCCCGTAACTCCTCATCCTACCCTCTCTGCCGACATACGGTTCCTGCAAAAGGGCCACCGCAATGTCGCGCTTCTCCGCCTCGATCATCAGCTCAGTGGTTGCTAATTTTTTCCTCTGCAGGTTCGCCTGCACGAACCTGCACAGGCCGTTTTTGCCTGGGGCGCCCTTAGGAGTAAGCTATAGTTGACCGGGCCAGTGCATCCCATTTTCGCCGCACTGGGCAGGTTTGGTCGAATGCGTTGTGCTCCCCGCGCTCGAGCTTGCTTCTTATACAGTTTTTGCATTTTGGCGGCTCCCCCGCTAACCAGTCCGCACACTCAGATCTTTGGTGCGGGCCACCACAATGGCCGCAGAGGTCCTCCTGCTCAGTGCAGTACCTTTTACTATGTCCGTATCCCAGACAGCGCGTACATTGCACCAGGGGTGATTGATCTTCTACTCTCACCCTCTGTAGATCTATTAAAACTGTTTGTTTGACTGTGGCTCTCTGCCATATAGTCGGCGAGACACTAACGACGATATGACCAGTATGTGGGTTTCGAGCTTTTTTCCTATATTTGATTTCTATTCTGTCCTCCCCCTCGTCGAGGCCATGGAAGACATCCCTATTCTGGTTCCTCAGGGCCCTCAGAACCTCTTCGTCTGTATGGACGTTGAGAACACCCCTGAGAACCAGCAATGGGTCCCTATTCCTGACCTCCTCGACGTTTAGGTCTACCGCATCTACCTGTAGTCTTTGTTTTAGCTTTTCACGCTCCTCCCTTGTGCCCAGTCCGACTATTATTTTTCTTCCTTTAGCCTTCCTAACCCTTTGAACCTCAATCCATCCTTCTTTCGCATCCATTGCCTCTCTCAATCTGCTCAGCACGCCATCTCCCGTTTCCTGATCGTTCTTTGATGTGACCACAATAGAGTGCAACGTCTTTCTATCATCACGTGTTTTTGCGTCTAGGGGTTTGGGGTTTGCGGTGACACTGGCGTAGGTCGCCGTCGCCCTCTGCAATGTCTCTTTTTGTTCGCCCAGCATTTCCTTGAGCTCCGCCATCCTATTGTTGCTTTCGACCAACAGTCTGGCGTGCTCCTCAAGTTTTGCCGTGTAGTTTTCCATTCCTATATTCGCGTTAGTACCAGTGGTACTGCACTGGTCACGACTTGACTCCCGGTCGTCCCCCTTGCCTTTGGCCAACTTTCTATCTGCCTCAGATTCCTTTATTAAGCTAAGGAGTTGATCCAACAGGTTGAGAACTTCTATTTTTATTTCCGTTCTCATGTTCCTAGCTTCGTTGAGGGAATCCACAGCCGCTTTGTGAACCCTCTGTGCCTCTGCTGCTCTCTTTGAGATGATCCCTGGGGACGGGGTCGAAGTCATCGCGTGTTTGGGAGAAATCTGCTTTGTGCCTTGGGGCGATGTTATTTTCGTGTTGACTGGGCCTGCCCGCTTTGTTGTTATAGGTTGGGACGCAGAGGAGAAAGTTCTATCTTTTGCGGCAACCTGGACATCAGCGTCCTCCCCTATACTGTGTCTTCCTGTTGTTGTTCTAGGAGATAAATTTTTCCCCATCTTTGCCTTGGCGGGAGTACGGCTGGTTGCATACATAATTTCAATAACACTTAAATAATCAATGCAAGTGTGTCCGTAATTGTTGGAGGCTTCCCCGTGTCAATTGGTTAGTAATTCCAACCAATGTCAATATTTATTGCAGCCCTGTATATGGGGGCTGCAATGTGTAATGTGTAACTAATATACTAAATACCAATAAAGTTTTCAAAAATAATCGCGTATCTAATAGGTGCTGTTGGAGTTCAAACGAGTCAACAGTTAACAATGCAGTCCTATATTTTTATTAAATCGTCTGATTGTTAAGTCTGTGTATTACTTGCGATTTATTTACTATTTTTGTAGTATGGCAATTTGTATTACAAACAATATACCTCCCAACAAAATGCAAAAAGTCAAAGTTTAAAATTTCCTGTTAGGCTCTGTCTAACCCGCGCGGTCCCATGCAATTCATACACTCCGATATCAAAACAAACGACGAGTCACATTCAACGGGCCGAGAACAATAGCCTCGTTCAATGCCCGCTACTGCGTCATAAGGAGGCGTGACCTACGGAGCGGACGACGACCGCACTCGCCCTATTAAATAATATAATAATGAGATTTTTGGTTGATAACTTTGCCGGATTATAGCAACCACCAGACAGATACCACTATAATTCCAACTATAGACCGATAGGCCAATAGATATAGTCATACAATTTCAGTTACGAGCCTATTTGTTATTGTTATGTTTCCCTTCCTTAGTCGTATGTATTACTATTAAGTTTAGTAGCGGTTCTTATGTACAATAACTTACTTAACAATACGAAGAATCAAAAAACAAAATAAAAATAAAAAATAAAAATAAAAAATTTTTTCCGTTTGTTTACTTATTACAGCTTGTTAGGCTCTGTCCACCCCGCAATGAACTCGCGCAACACAACAACACGGTTCAGCGCACGACCTTGACATTCCACGGCGAGCCGAGAGAACAAAGGCTCGTTCAATGCCGTGTGACGTCAGAAGGAGGCGTGACCTGCGGACCGGTCGACGGCCGCACCCGACCCACTACGTATGGGTTTGATAGACACTGGATTGCTGTTGAATGATACAGTTTCTATTACTTTGGTGTCTATCCAATATTTTATTAATGCAATATTAGAGTTAAATATTTCCTATGGCTTATGTTTGTATATAGTGGTTATTGTATTGCGGTTATTTTAAAAAGTATTTATTTATATATGTTTGAGGACTATTGTCGGTGTGTATTATGTGGTGGTGAAAATAATAGAGACTTTCTCAACGGGTAAAAATCAATACTGCAATCACAATGTATGGGCCGTATGCCTGTGTAGGCTATCCCAAGTTACGACCGTTGCGCACCGCGACACGTAATGGGTCGGTAGCCGCCTGTCGATCCCACCACTCTCGCGCGTTGCCAACTTGTTATTGCGGTCTAGGCCTATTATGACTTTGGACAATTGAACAGTTTTCTCAGGATCTATGGACCACCCAGATTCAAAAACTTTAGGATACTTAGGTGTAATGTTACCCTTCCTATAATCGATGAAATTTATACAAATCAATAACTAATTAATACTAAAAACAGCCGGTTTTTCCTTTGTTTTTTATTTTACCATCTACAATTTACGTTGGTTTCTATTTAAAGAGGGTGAATTCAAGGGGTGGTTCACTTCAAACTGTTAGTTGATGGTAATGGAAAAGTTTGGAAAAGTTATCTTAAGTGATTTAATGCTAAAGGCTCAGAATTTGATACCTGTGATTTTTAATTTTTGTTTGCTGATTAGGGGATGTTAAAAGGGGTTTTGGAACTTGGAAGCAGTTTGGGATCGATTTTTATACGCAGAATGAGAGAATGATGAAATTAAAATTTTGAAAAAAGCTCAATTTAAAAAGTCAAATTTGAAAATATTATTACGTAATTTGTACTATGCTTTGGGAGTTTGAGGAGAAAATAGTTTGTATCTTGGGTTTTACTGACCCAATCTGTTCCAAATCTTTATGAGTGATAGGGAGGTAATCAATCCTTCTATGTATATATTTTTTAAATGAAATTTCCTTAATATTAGTCCAATTTTGCTCCTCCGAAGTTGGCGCTCGCCGATTTCGGGAAGAAAAGCCTCCGTCGCTGGCTGACGGGGTGTCCAATGTCGGTGTTCCGGGTATGTACGTTATCGTCTTCGACTGCCACGCTAGATTTCGGTGCTTCCCACACGTAATTCCTAAGGGTCGGGCGGCAAATGGGGAAAAATCGCCTATTGGCTAACAGCTTTTTTCGTCCTGGACGTCGAACCCGTGTACCGATCTTGCTGGTTTTGGGGTGGTGTCACCCCGGGCAGGTCCGTCGCTGGTCAGCATGTACAGCTCCTCGCCCCAACCCACCAAACCGCCGAAAAACTCGTTCCAACCTCTGGTCTCCTCACTTCCCTCTCTTCCCGACGTCCGTAGCCGGCTACCCGACCCAGTAGGTCACCAGTACTTGTACTACTCTATTCCCCACTGGTCAGTCCTTATTGTGTTGAAGTTTCGACTATCTTGAGCAGCGGGCCACCGAGCTATCGGCTAGTAAACAAAGCCGGTGTTTTGGAGCTCAGCTAAAAAGTCCAGCTACGCCGGCGTCTTTGATCCCAGAGTTTTGGGACTTCGCACAGACCAAGTCACCGTCACTACCTTCGCTTTCACAGTTTTAGTTCTCAAAGTCACCGATACCAAACGCAACTTCGGAGCGGCGAAGCGCGAGAGGGCGTCAAGTCCGCAACTTTGTTTTGGTATAACTCGTCTGTTTTAAGTCCGATTTTATAATAATTTTCACTGTTTGTTAATCACTTCAGCGCGAATTCAACGATGTATCACACTTTATATATTTTTTCAAAAGCGATTTTTAAGTAAATTTTTAGCGCGGAGCGGTCTAAATTCGTGGCGCTCGGTACAGCGGACAGAGCGCAACTGGGTTAGGTTAGGTTAGGTTAGGTTAGGTTAGGTTAGGTTAGGTTAGGTTAGGTTAGGTTAGGTTAGGTTAGGTTAGGTTAGGTTAGGTTAGGTTAGGTTAGGTTAGGTTAGGTTAGGTTAGGTTAGGTTAGGTTAGGTTAGGTTAGGTTAGGTTAGGTTAGGTTAGGTTAGGTTAGGTTAGGTTAGGTTAGGTTAGGTTAGGTTAGGTTAGGTTAGGTTAGGTTAGGTTAGGTTAGGTTAGGTTAGGTTAGGTTAGGTTAGGTTAGGTTAGGTTAGGTTAGGTTAGGTTAGGTTAGGTTAGGTTAGGTTAGGTTAGGTTAGGTTAGGTTAGGTTAGGTTAGGTTAGGTTAGGTTAGGTTAGGTTAGGTTAGGTTAGGTTAGGTTTTTTTTTTTTTTTTTTTTTTTTTTTTTTTTTTTTTTTTTTTTTTTTTTTTTTTTTTTTTTTTTTATTACAGAAACCTCCAACATAATTGGAGCCTATACTAGCGTTGAGCCTTTTTCATACTAGTTCTCGCTTCCATGCCTCTCGTACTTTCATACCTCATACTATCTATTTCATTCATCATCTTGTATGCTTTGTACGGTTGGGACTACCGTCTATTATCTTTTACATATGAATTATTCTACCTTATACTATTTTGGTTCTTTTTATTGCGGTTGGGATGCCCGCATGCTGCTCTCTCCTCTCATGGTAGTGGGTAATAACTTAAACCTTGCCTTTATTTATTACATTATTACATACTTATTCTCTAAATAACTTCTACTAATAATTACTTACAATTTGATATTAAGTTTTTTGCTAACCTATTTTTTAAATGATGCGAACTAATATTTTGCAAAATATTGTGCCATCATATTTTGTTACAATGTCTTTTATTTACTGCATCTACTATTTCCACACAGTAATCCAAGAATCTACTTAATTTATTTCCTATTATTATTTTTTGTATACTGTCTTTTGTAATTTTAGTGTCTAAAATGTATTCCAAGTCTAATCTTTTATTGGCAAAGATGGGGCACTCCGTCAGAAGATGTATCACTGTCTCATCCTTGTCGGGGTCGCACAAGCATGACGGCCTATTCAGTCTCCTGAATCTGTGTAGGTATTCCGCGAATCCACCGTGTCCCGTGAACACCTGTGTGATTTGGCTGCAGGTTCCAACTCTTTTCATTGTTTTATATGCTAAAGTGGCTGTGGGGAAAAAGATTTTCGTGACTGCTGCCGTTTCTCCCGTCCTGTATCTTTCCTCCCATCTGTCAAGAGTGCCCTCTCGTAGGACACTCTTGACATACGAGACAGGGCACAGGTCATAATTGGCTTTTCTTTTGGAGTTCGCAGCGGCCTCCTTTGCTAGTCGGTCTGCCCTTTCATTTCCCTCCAATCCAGCATGCGCCTTTATCCAGAACATTTTAAAGATTTTGTTTTGGTTACGAATATTTTTAATATTTGTTTTGGCTGCAACTGCCAGTGGATGGAGGGATCTTGCATTGGCAACGGTTTGAAGGGCAGACAGGTTAGGTTAGGTTAGGTTAGGTTAGGTTAGGTTAGGTTAGGTTAGGTTAGGTTAGGTTAGGTTAGGTTAGGTTAGGTTAGGTTAGGTTAGGTTAGGTTAGGTTAGGTTAGGTTAGGTTAGGTTAGGTTAGGTTAGGTTAGGTTAGGTTAGGTTAGGTTAGGTTAGGTTAGGTTAGGTTAGGTTAGGTTAGGTTAGGTTAGGTTAGGTTAGGTTAGGTTAGGTTAGGTTAGGTTAGGTTAGGTTAGGTTAGGTTAGGTTAGGTTAGGTTAGGTTAGGTTAGGTTAGGTTAGGTTAGGTTAGGTTAGGTTAGGTTAGGTTAGGTTAGGTTAGGTTAGGTTAGGTTAGGTTAGGTTAGGTTAGGTTAGGTTAGGTTAGGTTAGGTTAGGTTAGGTTAGGTTAGGTTAGGTTAGGTTAGGTTAGGTTAGGTTAGGTTTTTTTTTTTTTTTTTTTTTATATGGTATTACTCCATTTACCTCGGTCATGGGACAGAGTCTTTGTTTTTTCTTTGATTTATTTTATCACTTTTATATTTTTTTATTTACTTGTTTGTTAAAAAAATTTTTCTATATTCCAAATTACGTCTTGTTTCTCTTTATTACTTTTTCCACTACCTCTATACAAAATTTTAAAAATACGTTTCTCTTTTCTAGATCCGCCATTATCTCCTTAATACTCTCCTTAGCCAGTTTACACCCCAGCTGCTGCTCAAGGTCAAACCTATTCTTTTCATACACGGGACACGACAGGATGACATGTAGGAGGGTCTCCTCCGTTGTGCTGTCACATATACACGATGGACTCCCCTTACACTTGTACCTGTACAAGTATTCGGAGAATCCACCGTGCCCGGTCAGGACTTGTGTGAGCACTGCCTTTGGTCCCAAATCCTTAACGATCTTATATGCCGCTATGGCATCCGGCAGGAATACCTTAGTGGTCGCCGCCGCCTCGCCGTTGACGTATCTCCCGTTCCACTCCCGAAGCGACTGATCTCTTATCTGTCGCTTCACGAATGAAACGGGGCACAAGTCATAGTCCGGCTTACGCTTGGAGTGCAGAGCAGCCTCTCTTGCCAATTGGTCCGCCCGCTCGTTGCCTTGGAGCCCGGCATGAGCCTTAACCCAATAAAGGTTTATAATCTTGCCCTGATTCCGGCTATTTTTAATATGCGATCGGGTCTCCAAGGCCAGAGGGTGAGCGGAACCGCTGTCGGCTACCGTTTCAAGTGCAGAGCGGGAGTCGCTGAAGACGCCAAAGGTGCTCCTGCTGCTATTGTGGGCAAACCTCGCCGCCTCGCATAAAGCGTACAATTCCGCCTGGTAAACCGTGCTGTACGACGGCAGAGACAGTTTTTTTGTTTTGGCTTCTACGCCTCCTACCCAGATGGATAGGGCCGCTCCCACCTTGTCTTCGATCTTACTGCCGTCGGTGTAGACGCAAACCTCCCACGAGCTGTTTGCGTCCACGTCAGCCCGGCTTTCCAGGCATTGGAACTGCACCGCTATAGTTTCCGCTGGATGCGGTTGTACGGCGAACTTTGCCCTTTGCTCAACCTCTCTGCCGCCCAACCCCGGAACCGGCATACCCCTCCTCGCCTCGTACAGAGCTGCGGCTTCCCGCACCTTGAGGTCGAGGGGGAGGATACCAGCCAGCACCAGAGCGGCGTTGAGGGATACAGTGCGGTATGACCTGGTCATCCTCTGAGCGAATCCCCTCTGCACTATGTTGAGTCTCTTCTGCACTCCAAGCTTATTGACGGCAGGCGCCCACGCAGCCGCGGCATACGTTACGATCGGGACGATGACTGCCGTATATATGGACCTGATAATGTCCTCGTGGAGACCCCAGCTCACTCTTGCGGCCCTGGACAGCTGCCCATATATCGCCAACGCCTTGTTGCATGTATATGCTACATGGGCGTTGAAGGTCAGGGCCGCGTCTATCCAGAGCCCCAAGAGCTTGACCTCTTTGGACATGCCAATGTCTATCCCCCCCATGCTCAGGCGCGGGGTGTCATGTTTCAGTTTGCGCGTCAAGACCATTGCGTTCGTCTTTTGTGGCGCAAACCTCAACTTGTTTCGGGCACCCCACTCCCTGACATAGGCGAGAGCGGCATTGGCACGTCTCTCGATGTCAAGCGCTGTTTCCCCCACGAAGAGCATGACCACATCATCCGCAAATGCCTGGCAGTACTCACCCCTCTGCTCCAGTCCCACCAGCAATGGATTAAGCAAGAGGTTCCAGAGCAGGGGACCACCTATGGAACCCTGCACACAGCCTTTTGTAGTAGCCCGCTCCGCTCTACTTCCGCCATAATTGACCGTCACTTTCCTGCTGTCCAGATAACTGTCTATGGTCCTCCTGATGTTTATCGGGCAATTTTCCTCAGCCAGCCGCAGTTTCACCGCCGGCCACCATGCGTTATCGAAGGCGCCCTCTATATCCAGGGACACCAACGTTACTATTTTTTTATTTTTAATATGAGTACGTATTTGGTGTAACAGGTCATAGAGGGCGTCTTCGGTGCTCCTCTGTGGCATAAAACCGTACTGGCGAGTACTAATGCGCGAATGGAGGTGCCATTTCAGCCTCCGGACAAGCAGTTTCTCCAAGATTTTTCCCAGCACCGGCAAAAGTCCTATCGGCCTGTAGGATTTGGGAGTTGTGTAGTCAGTCTTTCCCGGTTTTCTGAGGATTACCACCATGGCCTCCTTCCAGAGAACCGGGAAATACCCCAACTCGAGGCATTTATTTGCCAGTGCTAGGAAAAATCCGGGGTCCACAGCGACGGCCTGCGAGCAGATGTCGGCCGTAAGGCCATCGGCGCCCGGTGCCTTCCTGGGATTGAACCCGTCCACTACCTCTTGGAGCTCCTCCAAAGTGAATGGGGGGTCATGCTGTTCATTATGGCCCTTGTCATTCACTGTCGAGGCTGCTCTACGGGCTTCTCGGTGGCACGGTCCATCCTCCTCCTCTTTATCTTCGGGGTAGAAGGTTTCCGCCAGCCATTTCGCAGACTCCTCGGCGTCCAGGCCCTTCCCCTCTCTTATCAGAGGGACCTCGCTCTGCCTCCTCGCAGTTCGGCCTATCACCCTATATATGCCCTCCCACATTCCTTCCCTATCCTGCCTTTCGCAAAACAATTTCCAGCTCCTTGTTTGCGCTTCCCTGACATCCCTCTCATACTTTACTTTCTGTTCCAGGTAGAGCTGCACCACGTGGTCTCGGCGTACGGGAGCCGCGCAGCGGATCCGGCGTTTCCTGCGTACCATCTCTCTCTTCGATTCTTCGAGCTCCGACGTCCACCACGGTAAGTTCGGTATTTTGCTATTTTTGGTTTTGGGTATGGTCTCCGCGGCTGCTTGCGTTATGATATCTGTATATTTCCGGGTTATGTATTCCAAATTGTTTGTGTTAGTTATTAATTTTACTCTATTTTTATTGAGGTTATGTTCAGCGTGTAATTGGGCCAGTTTCTCACGAAACTGGACCCAATTTGCTTTCCTGGTATTGTATATTCTCGTTTTGCGCTCCACGTCCATACCCTCCGCCTTAGCCTCACGAATACCGAATGTGATGGCATTATGATCGGAGCTCGTGAATCCCTGGTCCACTTTCCACCCCTGTATCCGCGGGATCAATTCCGGTGACGAGGCCGTCACGTCCACAATGCTGGAGAACTCCCTGTTATTTCTGATTGTATAGAACGTAGGGGTATCCCCAGCATTGAGAACGTGCAGACCCATTTCCGCAATGGCCCCCGCAGTTTCATCTCCGCGCCTGTCAGCCACCATGCTGCCCCACCATGGGCTCTTGGCATTGAAGTCACCCCCAACGATGACGCTGAGCGGTGCGAGCGTCGTAACGATGCGTTTGAGCCCGTCGAGATACGGTTCCACGGGAGTGGTCGGCTCGATGTATAGAGAAACCAGTATTATTTCTCTGCTACCCATCTTTATTTTCACCACCACTAGGTTAGTCGTGGTGAATTCGTCATACAGGACGGCTGGTATTTGTTGGTCGAAGATGACAATGGCAGCTTTGGTCACCTCGCCCGCCTGTTTGGTGCATTGAAAAACCCTGGTTCCTCTACAATCCGCCATCCTCTTCCCGCTTCCCACGTACGGCTCCTGCAACAGAGCTATCGCTACCCCCCGCTCGCGAGACTCCACTTGCCATTCCTGCGTCGCCAGCCTCATCCTCTGGAGGTTCACCTGGACCACTTCGTAGACTTTGGTGGAGTTGGCTACCGTATTATCCCTTATTGCAACCTTAGCAATACGCCACTGCCGATCTAGCCAGGGCGTCCCACTTCTTCCTTATAGGGCACTCTCTGTCAAAGGTGTTATGGTCTGTTTGTGCCATCTTTGCTGACTTGCAGTTGCTGCAAGTCGGGGCGCCACCCTCCCCAATCACCGGGCACTCCGACTTCATGTGTGGTCCGCCGCAGTGGCTGCATATGTCGATAGTGTCACTGCAATATTTTTTGCTATGGCCATAAGCAAGACAGCGGGAACATTGCACCAGTGGGGACTGATCCTCAACCCAGATTCGCTGGATGCATATGCGAACGCTGCCGGCAGCCACAGCCCTTTTCCAGATCGTAGGCGAGACCTTAAGCACCACGGTGTTGGTTAATTTGTTTCTGGTTGCTCTACGGTATTTTACCTCCATTCTGTCCTCCTCCACTTCGAGTCCCTGGAACAGGTCCTTATTTTGGTTCCTTAGTGCCTTTATAAGGTCATCATCACTATGCGCTTTTATGACTCCCTTCAATGCCAATAGCGGGTCCTTATTGGCAACTTCCTCCACTGTGAGTTGACCCTGATGCTGCTGCAGCTTTTCTTTCACTCTTTCTCTGTCCTCCTTAGTCCCCATTCCTATTATAACTTTTCTACCCTTTCCCTTTCTCACTCTTTGCACCTCGATCCATCCGTCCTTCACATTCATCGCCTCTCTCACTCTGCCCAAGACTTCGTCCCCTGTCTCCTTTTCATCCTTTGAGGTGACCACAATGGAATGTAATGTCTCTTTTGCTCCTCCCCTTTTAAGACCTCCTGATACTATGTCCGCATAGGAATTTCCTCCTTGCACCTTCCGCTCCTCGATCATCACCTTTAGCTCCTCCATTCTTTTCATATTTTCCCTAAGCAATATGGTGTGTGCTTCAATTTGTACCTTTAGTCCTTCCACTTCTCCTCCCACTTTCCCCCCCCCCATCGTCGTACTTCCTCTTTCGCTCTCAACCAACTTCTCTCCCAGACCTTTGTCTGGGTCCTCCCCATTTACAACCATATCGCAGAGCTCCCCCACTATTCTGATAATGGCATCCCGTATTGTGCCTTTTAGGTTCCCTGACTCTTTAAGTGTAGCTCTAGCTTCATTTTTTAAGCACACAGCTTTCTCTGCTCTGGTTTTGCAAGTGGAGCTTTCCACGTCGCTGTTCTCACTTTGCCCTCCCAGTTCTTTGCTAGGTTTAGTCAAGGTTTTACCCAGCGATCGTTTGATGGAATCCATATTTTCTTTTGCTATTTTACCCTTTGGCTGGAGCTGTTTCTTTGGGGCTGTTTCCAGGGTCTTTTCCCCGCTATGGTGACAATCAGAAGGTGGTGTTATAGACGGACACGACATTATTACAAATTATAAACAGTACAAAATAATATATCACAAGTTAATATTTATTATCGCGGCGTCTTCCGTAACCTATACTCTACTTGCGTATCCTATAGGCAAGGAAAGCACCAAAGACACGTTGAGTTAAAGAAAACAATTTGTGTATATAGTCAATTAATAATTTCAAGTTGAGTAGTACAAGGGGAGTGCTGCGTTATCAATCAAATTAGATTTAAATTTGTATAGGTTAATTGTTGTTAAAATAAGATTTGTATAAGTTGTATATGGTTGAGATTTGTATAAGTTGTATATATTTAGTATAATTAAAAACTAAATTATTAATATTATTCTTATAACTAATGGTTTATTATCCTTTATTTTCAGGTATTTTTGCTTCGGATCGTCTGATTAGCCGCAGAAGAATCCAGTCCCTTACAGTAAGTAGAATCCGTACCTTTTAACTTAGTCTAAATTTGTTTAATTTATGTCACTTTATATTTCTGTTTCAGTTTGTTTGTATTCTCTAAGTTCCACTCTTCGAAGTAATAAGCTCCCTGAGGAGGTTTTGTCAATTTCCCGTCAAGATATAGAGTCAATTCTCGACCCACTCCCTTAGCAAATTTTTGAGGATTCAAGACGCCTTTTGGCCCCTAATTGCTACAGGTTTGTATAAATAGGTGGAAAAGGCACGCCAATAATTTCCTTAGAGACTATATAACTAGTCTGGAGGGTCAAAAAATAAAAAATAAATTTTTGAATTTTTTCCCTATGAAGCCGAGTTGATATACCAAAGAAGATAAGGGTGGGTGGGCGGGCCGAATTTTTGTCAATTTTTGGAAAAGTTACCAACCGATTTGGCTAATTTTGGTGTCTATCGACGCGGACCGTTAAATAGAATGCCGATAGAATGTTATTGGAAAAATTTTGGAAGAAAATTATTGAATTATAATGAAAAAAGTGAAAATTTTTCGGGAAAATCGCTCCCGACGGGACAATTTGGTACCTAGCGCTACCGGATTTCGCCAGCAGACGCGGGGCGGGTGTTTATATTTTACTATATATTAATATTTAAATGTCAAGAAGAAAAATTTCGAGAAATAAAATTTTTTGTTAAATTAATATCGTCTATGTATGAAGTTAATATCAAAATCCCGGAAAATTCGCGGAAAAATCGCAAATACTCAAACGGGATAGGTGTATTCGTAAATGTCTCGCCGAGACGAACAAAACAACGTGCCACACTAGTATGTTTTTTATAAATTTGATATTATCGATTTGTCGAAATTAACCACCTTAGGTGGATTTTATGTACCTACGGAATCGGGTGTCGTCAATTTTTGGAAAAGTTACCAACCGATTTGGCTAATTTTGGTGTCTATCGACGCGGACCGTTAAATAGAATGCCGATAGAATGTTATTGGAAAAATTTTGGAAGAAAATTATTGAATTATAATGAAA
>NC_083524.1:0-50000 GCF_032362555.1 Amyelois transitella
CCTAACCTAACCTAACCTAACCTAACCTAACCTAACCTAACCTAACCTAACCTAACCTAACCTAACCTAACCTAACCTAACCTAACCTAACCTAACCTAACCTAACCTAACCTAACCTAACCTAACCTAACCTAACCTAACCTAACCTAACCTAACCTAACCTAACCTAACCTAACCTAACCTAACCTAACCTAACCTAACCTAACCTAACCTAACCTAACCTAACCTAACCTAACCTAACCTAACCTAACCTAACCTAACCTAACCTAACCTAACCTAACCTAACCTAACCTAACCTAACCTAACCTAACCTAACCTAACCTAACCTAACCTAACCTAACCTAACCTAACCTAACCTAACCTAACCTAACCTAACCTAACCTAACCTAACCTAACCTAACCTAACCTAACCTAACCTAACCTAACCTAACCTAACCTAACCTAACCTAACCTAACCTAACCTAACCTAACCTAACCTAACCTAACCTAACCTAACCTAACCTAACCTAACCTAACCTAACCTAACCTAACCTAACCTAACCTAACCTAACCTAACCTAACCTAACCTAACCTAACCTAACCTAACCTAACCTAACCTAACCTAACCTAACCTAACCTAACCTAACCTAACCTAACCTAACCTAACCTAACCTAACCTAACCTAACCTAACCTAACCTAACCTAACCTAACCTAACCTAACCTAACCTAACCTAACCTAACCTAACCTAACCTAACCTAACCTAACCTAACCTAACCTAACCTAACCTAACCTAACCTAACCTAACCTAACCTAACCTAACCTAACCTAACCTAACCTAACCTAACCTAACCTAACCTAACCTAACCTAACCTAACCTAACCTAACCTAACCTAACCTAACCTAACCTAACCTAACCTAACCTAACCTAACCTAACCTAACCTAACCTAACCTAACCTAACCTAACCTAACCTAACCTAACCTAACCTAACCTAACCTAACCTAACCTAACCTAACCTAACCTAACCTAACCTAACCTAACCTAACCTAACCTAACCTAACCTAACCTAACCTAACCTAACCTAACCTAACCTAACCTAACCTAACCTAACCTAACCTAACCTAACCTAACCTAACCTAACCTAACCTAACCTAACCTAACCTAACCTAACCTAACCTAACCTAACCTAACCTAACCTAACCTAACCTAACCTAACCTAACCTAACCTAACCTAACCTAACCTAACCTAACCTAACCTAACCTAACCTAACCTAACCTAACCTAACCTAACCTAACCTAACCTAACCTAACCTAACCTAACCTAACCTAACCTAACCTAACCTAACCTAACCTAACCTAACCTAACCTAACCTAACCTAACCTAACCTAACCTAACCTAACCTAACCTAACCTAACCTAACCTAACCTAACCTAACCTAACCTAACCTAACCTAACCTAACCTAACCTAACCTAACCTAACCTAACCTAACCTAACCTAACCTAACCTAACCTAACCTAACCTAACCTAACCTAACCTAACCTAACCTAACCTAACCTAACCTAACCTAACCTAACCTAACCTAACCTAACCTAACCTAACCTAACCTAACCTAACCTAACCTAACCTAACCTAACCTAACCTAACCTAACCTAACCTAACCTAACCTAACCTAACCTAACCTAACCTAACCTAACCTAACCTAACCTAACCTAACCTAACCTAACCTAACCTAACCTAACCTAACCTAACCTAACCTAACCTAACCTAACCTAACCTAACCTAACCTAACCTAACCTAACCTAACCTAACCTAACCTAACCTAACCTAACCTAACCTAACCTAACCTAACCTAACCTAACCTAACCTAACCTAACCTAACCTAACCTAACCTAACCTAACCTAACCTAACCTAACCTAACCTAACCTAACCTAACCTAACCTAACCTAACCTAACCTAACCTAACCTAACCTAACCTAACCTAACCTAACCTAACCTAACCTAACCTAACCTAACCTAACCTAACCTAACCTAACCTAACCTAACCTAACCTAACCTAACCTAACCTAACCTAACCTAACCTAACCTAACCTAACCTAACCTAACCTAACCTAACCTAACCTAACCTAACCTAACCTAACCTAACCTAACCTAACCTAACCTAACCTAACCTAACCTAACCTAACCTAACCTAACCTAACCTAACCTAACCTAACCTAACCTAACCTAACCTAACCTAACCTAACCTAACCTAACCTAACCTAACCTAACCTAACCTAACCTAACCTAACCTAACCTAACCTAACCTAACCTAACCTAACCTAACCTAACCTAACCTAACCTAACCTAACCTAACCTAACCTAACCTAACCTAACCTAACCTAACCTAACCTAACCTAACCTAACCTAACCTAACCTAACCTAACCTAACCTAACCTAACCTAACCTAACCTAACCTAACCTAACCTAACCTAACCTAACCTAACCTAACCTAACCTAACCTAACCTAACCTAACCTAACCTAACCTAACCTAACCTAACCTAACCTAACCTAACCTAACCTAACCTAACCTAACCTAACCTAACCTAACCTAACCTAACCTAACCTAACCTAACCTAACCTAACCTAACCTAACCTAACCTAACCTAACCTAACCTAACCTAACCTAACCTAACCTAACCTAACCTAACCTAACCTAACCTAACCTAACCTAACCTAACCTAACCTAACCTAACCTAACCTAACCTAACCTAACCTAACCTAACCTAACCTAACCTAACCTAACCTAACCTAACCTAACCTAACCTAACCTAACCTAACCTAACCTAACCTAACCTAACCTAACCTAACCTAACCTAACCTAACCTAACCTAACCTAACCTAACCTAACCTAACCTAACCTAACCTAACCTAACCTAACCTAACCTAACCTAACCTAACCTAACCTAACCTAACCTAACCTAACCTAACCTAACCTAACCTAACCTAACCTAACCTAACCTAACCTAACCTAACCTAACCTAACCTAACCTAACCTAACCTAACCTAACCTAACCTAACCTAACCTAACCTAACCTAACCTAACCTAACCTAACCTAACCTAACCTAACCTAACCTAACCTAACCTAACCTAACCTAACCTAACCTAACCTAACCTAACCTAACCTAACCTAACCTAACCTAACCTAACCTAACCTAACCTAACCTAACCTAACCTAACCTAACCTAACCTAACCTAACCTAACCTAACCTAACCTAACCTAACCTAACCTAACCTAACCTAACCTAACCTAACCTAACCTAACCTAACCTAACCTAACCTAACCTAACCTAACCTAACCTAACCTAACCTAACCTAACCTAACCTAACCTAACCTAACCTAACCTAACCTAACCTAACCTAACCTAACCTAACCTAACCTAACCTAACCTAACCTAACCTAACCTAACCTAACCTAACCTAACCTAACCTAACCTAACCTAACCTAACCTAACCTAACCTAACCTAACCTAACCTAACCTAACCTAACCTAACCTAACCTAACCTAACCTAACCTAACCTAACCTAACCTAACCTAACCTAACCTAACCTAACCTAACCTAACCTAACCTAACCTAACCTAACCTAACCTAACCTAACCTAACCTAACCTAACCTAACCTAACCTAACCTAACCTAACCTAACCTAACCTAACCTAACCTAACCTAACCTAACCTAACCTAACCTAACCTAACCTAACCTAACCTAACCTAACCTAACCTAACCTAACCTAACCTAACCTAACCTAACCTAACCTAACCTAACCTAACCTAACCTAACCTAACCTAACCTAACCTAACCTAACCTAACCTAACCTAACCTAACCTAACCTAACCTAACCTAACCTAACCTAACCTAACCTAACCTAACCTAACCTAACCTAACCTAACCTAACCTAACCTAACCTAACCTAACCTAACCTAACCTAACCTAACCTAACCTAACCTAACCTAACCTAACCTAACCTAACCTAACCTAACCTAACCTAACCTAACCTAACCTAACCTAACCTAACCTAACCTAACCTAACCTAACCTAACCTAACCTAACCTAACCTAACCTAACCTAACCTAACCTAACCTAACCTAACCTAACCTAACCTAACCTAACCTAACCTAACCTAACCTAACCTAACCTAACCTAACCTAACCTAACCTAACCTAACCTAACCTAACCTAACCTAACCTAACCTAACCTAACCTAACCTAACCTAACCTAACCTAACCTAACCTAACCTAACCTAACCTAACCTAACCTAACCTAACCTAACCTAACCTAACCTAACCTAACCTAACCTAACCTAACCTAACCTAACCTAACCTAACCTAACCTAACCTAACCTAACCTAACCTAACCTAACCTAACCTAACCTAACCTAACCTAACCTAACCTAACCTAACCTAACCTAACCTAACCTAACCTAACCTAACCTAACCTAACCTAACCTAACCTAACCTAACCTAACCTAACCTAACCTAACCTAACCTAACCTAACCTAACCTAACCTAACCTAACCTAACCTAACCTAACCTAACCTAACCTAACCTAACCTAACCTAACCTAACCTAACCTAACCTAACCTAACCTAACCTAACCTAACCTAACCTAACCTAACCTAACCTAACCTAACCTAACCTAACCTAACCTAACCTAACCTAACCTAACCTAACCTAACCTAACCTAACCTAACCTAACCTAACCTAACCTAACCTAACCTAACCTAACCTAACCTAACCTAACCTAACCTAACCTAACCTAACCTAACCTAACCTAACCTAACCTAACCTAACCTAACCTAACCTAACCTAACCTAACCTAACCTAACCTAACCTAACCTAACCTAACCTAACCTAACCTAACCTAACCTAACCTAACCTAACCTAACCTAACCTAACCTAACCTAACCTAACCTAACCTAACCTAACCTAACCTAACCTAACCTAACCTAACCTAACCTAACCTAACCTAACCTAACCTAACCTAACCTAACCTAACCTAACCTAACCTAACCTAACCTAACCTAACCTAACCTAACCTAACCTAACCTAACCTAACCTAACCTAACCTAACCTAACCTAACCTAACCTAACCTAACCTAACCTAACCTAACCTAACCTAACCTAACCTAACCTAACCTAACCTAACCTAACCTAACCTAACCTAACCTAACCTAACCTAACCTAACCTAACCTAACCTAACCTAACCTAACCTAACCTAACCTAACCTAACCTAACCTAACCTAACCTAACCTAACCTAACCTAACCTAACCTAACCTAACCTAACCTAACCTAACCTAACCTAACCTAACCTAACCTAACCTAACCTAACCTAACCTAACCTAACCTAACCTAACCTAACCTAACCTAACCTAACCTAACCTAACCTAACCTAACCTAACCTAACCTAACCTAACCTAACCTAACCTAACCTAACCTAACCTAACCTAACCTAACCTAACCTAACCTAACCTAACCTAACCTAACCTAACCTAACCTAACCTAACCTAACCTAACCTAACCTAACCTAACCTAACCTAACCTAACCTAACCTAACCTAACCTAACCTAACCTAACCTAACCTAACCTAACCTAACCTAACCTAACCTAACCTAACCTAACCTAACCTAACCTAACCTAACCTAACCTAACCTAACCTAACCTAACCTAACCTAACCTAACCTAACCTAACCTAACCTAACCTAACCTAACCTAACCTAACCTAACCTAACCTAACCTAACCTAACCTAACCTAACCTAACCTAACCTAACCTAACCTAACCTAACCTAACCTAACCTAACCTAACCTAACCTAACCTAACCTAACCTAACCTAACCTAACCTAACCTAACCTAACCTAACCTAACCTAACCTAACCTAACCTAACCTAACCTAACCTAACCTAACCTAACCTAACCTAACCTAACCTAACCTAACCTAACCTAACCTAACCTAACCTAACCTAACCTAACCTAACCTAACCTAACCTAACCTAACCTAACCTAACCTAACCTAACCTAACCTAACCTAACCTAACCTAACCTAACCTAACCTAACCTAACCTAACCTAACCTAACCTAACCTAACCTAACCTAACCTAACCTAACCTAACCTAACCTAACCTAACCTAACCTAACCTAACCTAACCTAACCTAACCTAACCTAACCTAACCTAACCTAACCTAACCTAACCTAACCTAACCTAACCTAACCTAACCTAACCTAACCTAACCTAACCTAACCTAACCTAACCTAACCTAACCTAACCTAACCTAACCTAACCTAACCTAACCTAACCTAACCTAACCTAACCTAACCTAACCTAACCTAACCTAACCTAACCTAACCTAACCTAACCTAACCTAACCTAACCTAACCTAACCTAACCTAACCTAACCTAACCTAACCTAACCTAACCTAACCTAACCTAACCTAACCTAACCTAACCTAACCTAACCTAACCTAACCTAACCTAACCTAACCTAACCTAACCTAACCTAACCTAACCTAACCTAACCTAACCTAACCTAACCTAACCTAACCTAACCTAACCTAACCTAACCTAACCTAACCTAACCTAACCTAACCTAACCTAACCTAACCTAACCTAACCTAACCTAACCTAACCTAACCTAACCTAACCTAACCTAACCTAACCTAACCTAACCTAACCTAACCTAACCTAACCTAACCTAACCTAACCTAACCTAACCTAACCTAACCTAACCTAACCTAACCTAACCTAACCTAACCTAACCTAACCTAACCTAACCTAACCTAACCTAACCTAACCTAACCTAACCTAACCTAACCTAACCTAACCTAACCTAACCTAACCTAACCTAACCTAACCTAACCTAACCTAACCTAACCTAACCTAACCTAACCTAACCTAACCTAACCTAACCTAACCTAACCTAACCTAACCTAACCTAACCTAACCTAACCTAACCTAACCTAACCTAACCTAACCTAACCTAACCTAACCTAACCTAACCTAACCTAACCTAACCTAACCTAACCTAACCTAACCTAACCTAACCTAACCTAACCTTTTTTTTTTTTTTTTTTTTTTTTTTTTTTTTTTTTTTTTTTTTTTTTTTTTTTTTTTTTTTTTTTTTTTTTTTTTTTTTTTTTTCTTCCGGACCCCCCCCTAATTACTTCTGTTTAGTGTTCCGGCTGCCTACCCCGTCATTTTGAGCCATCCCCGGACAAAATACGCGAGAAATTCGCCCCCCCGCCCACCCTAGTTTCATCAGCTAGGTAAATTCTGCTTGCCGACGTAAGTCGAAAACGAAAATCGACTTTTTTCCCTGGGGAATTTTTTCGTTTTCGGCTATTGCTTAGTGTTGGTCCCGTCCTAAAATTAGTCTCTAAGTTGATTTTATCTGTCTAGAAGTCATAGTTTATTTACACAGTCAGTTTTTGTTCTACGAATTTTGGTGAATTCTCAAAGTCTACCGACGAGACCATGGGGCTCACCCGGTCTCCGACTCGTAAGGAGGCGACCACTCGACCTCCTCCTGCACCCCCCAACCGCCCTTCGCGGTCTTCTTCACCAGTGGCAGGCAATTCCAGGGCCTCCCCAACTACGGCTAGCCCCCCCGAACGCACTCGACCGTACATAGCGCCCATAAGTGAGATGGATGAGGAGGATCTCTTAACTCCCAGCGTAGACTTCCAATTATCCCCCGAACCAGACATGCCCCACCTTCGGTACATGTCTGACACTGAAACACCCGAAGTGAGTGACGCTACTGCCTCCTCCTCACAAACGTCCACCAAAGCTGTGCCCCCACCCCCTCGTAAACCTACCGCAACCAAGACCAGCAAATCCTCCAGTATGGTGATCGAACTACCCGCTCGTTTCGAGGACGTGAAGAGTCTCGACTCCTTCATGGCGGTAGTCACCAAACTGACATACACCATCAACAAGGCCGTTAATGAGGGGAAAAGCGTTACTGCCACCAACAAGCGGCTCATTGCGGCCGCGGCGCAGGAGATCCAAAGATCTGCTCAGGCGCTGGTTAAGGTCAACGAGGCCGAACCAGCCACAGTTCCTCCGAGTGCCGAGGTTCTCCCGGACAAGAGCTCACTAGTCTCGGTCATTCGGGAATGCATTCGTGAGGAACTCAAAGCAATGTCACCGGCTCCCACCACCACCATTACCCCTTCCCCACCAGTGCCTACCAAATCTTTTGCCGCGGCCGTGGCGTCGTCACCCTTCCCGAAACTCCCTACTCCCCCGTCGCGCACCCTACCTTCAATTATCGTCAAGGCCAAGGAGGCTGGCGATAAGCAACCGGTGGTGCTCGACGAATGGAAGAAGAAAATCTCGTTCCGCAATACCACCTTTGCTCCATCCAAAGTCAAGCCCCTGCGCCAAAATATGTTGAAGGTAGAGTTTGACACTATAGAGCAACGTAACGAGGTGTTGCATAAAGTGAATAATGTCCCAAGCATAGTTGCCGAAGAAGCCAAACCCCGTCGCCCCCTCATCATCCTTAAGGGAGTCAGCAAAGACATTCAAAGAGAGGAACTGGTCGACATTGTGAGCCACCAAAATCAAGTCTCCAAGGAGGATATCCGCCTCTGTTTTCTCCTTAAGAACCGTAATGAGCGGTACTTCAACGCGGTGTTGGAGGTCGCCCCGTCGATCCGGCGCAGGCTGGTGGATGGGGAGCGCGTTAATGTGGACCACCAGAGGGTGCATGTGGCGGACTTCAGCCGATTTGTGCAGTGCTATAAATGCCTGCAATTCGGGCACACCAATAACAAGTGCACCGCTGAATGTCAACCGTGTGCCCACTGTGGCTCCACCGCACATAATATCAGCTCGTGCCCCGACCGTGCAGACCCCAACAAAAAGTGCTGCTACAATTGTAAAGCTTTGCGAGGCACCAACACCAACCACTCCGCCACTGACAACCAATTATGCCCCAGGATCGTAAATGCAATCAAATCTTTACAAGAGAGCACCGACTATGGGTACTAATCATACGTTGGTGCCTCTTTAGTGATTAAACCTCTTCAAGCATAATATTTATCAGTTCCTACCACAATAGCCGGAAAAGATTTACAACAACAACAATGATGTGCATAAATACAAAACAGACTTTTAACGTAAACTTGTCTTCCGAAATTTCAAAAATGCAGCAAGATATATCACAGATCATAGATCAAATATCATATAGTAGTTTACATAATAGTTTAATGCAGATAAATGGCACCCAATTAACCAACCATAAAATATTTCACAGAGCATGCAATAATTCCAAATATATTCTCTCATTTAAGCAAAAATAGTATAATATATGTAACATATTTAACTCCACGCATAATAGCAAAGATGTAAACCTGTATCAAATAGCAGGTGCCCATCGGCGCGACTTGTGTTTTCAATAAACCTGAAAAACCCAATCGTATAACATATTACCAACATAATGCTTAAGCATATTAAAAAAAAAAAAAAAAAAACCTAACCTAACCTAACCTAACCTAACCTAACCTAACCTAACCTAACCTAACCTAACCTAACCTAACCTAACCTAACCTAACCTAACCTAACCTAACCTAACCTAACCTAACCTAACCTAACCTAACCTAACCTAACCTAACCTAACCTAACCTAACCTAACCTAACCTAACCTAACCTAACCTAACCTAACCTAACCTAACCTAACCTAACCTAACCTAACCTAACCTAACCTAACCTAACCTAACCTAACCTAACCTAACCTAACCTAACCTAACCTAACCTAACCTAACCTAACCTAACCTAACCTAACCTAACCTAACCTAACCTAACCTAACCTAACCTAACCTAACCTAACCTAACCTAACCTAACCTAACCTAACCTAACCTAACCTAACCTAACCTAACCTAACCTAACCTAACCACCCATCTCTTGCGTGTCCATACCCAATTGTGATACACCAATCTCTTCGTCTCGACGCGGCCATCTATCCTGCACATTCGTTGTCTCCATTCCCGTTTGTTTTTGGTACTTTTTCGGCGTTTTTCTTTTCTAACGGTTTTTTTCGCTATTTCTATACCTACTTCCCTCCCAAAACTTCATTTTTCCCTCCGAACTCCCTCTTTTTACTTCCGAATATCATTCCTGCTGCCTATCCCTTCATTTTGCGCCATTCCCCGTTAAAATCCGCGAAAAATTCGCCCCCCCGCCCACCCTTGTTTTCTCAGCTAGGTAAACTCCGCTCGCCGACGTAATTTCAAACCGTAAATCGACTTTTTTCTTCTGATATTTTTCTTTCTTCCGGCTATTGTATTTTGTTTTTCTGGTCCTAAAATTAGTTTCTGAATTGCTTTCATCCTTCCAGAAGCCATAGTTTTAATTTCACAGCTTGTTTCAGTTTCATATATTTCGGTAAATTCTTAATCACTTACATACGAGATCATGGTGCTCACCCGGTCTCCCACCCGGAAGGAGGCGACTAATCGCCCCCCTCCTCCACCCCCCATACCACCTCCACCTTCTTCTCCACCGATACCTAGCCATCGCCCAAACTTTGACTTCCCATACAGCGAGCCATCGGCCAGTGACGTTGACGATCTTCTTCGCCTTTTTCACGACGACGACTCTCAGGTGGCTTCCGAATCGGACATGCCACTTCTCCGATACATGTCCGACTCCGAAATAACCAACGACACTCCAAGCAGCCCCTTAAGGCAACCTGACAACACCGCCGTTGTGACAGTGGCTGATGTGCACAGTCAGTCCGATAAGGGACTTCCCCGTCCGGTGCCCACCACCGCAGCCTCAACCACCACCACCACCACCTCCATCACGAAACCAGCTGATCCCACTGAGTCTCGCACTCTAGATCCAGTTGAGGGACACAAAGCGAGCATTCTGGCTCGCGTTCAGGAGGCAATCGGCTTACTGTGTGCATCCAAAAGCGTCACTAAAAAACAACGTCAGGAGGTCACCCAATTACTGACGGACATTGGCGTGCAAACCAGCGCCTTCGTGGGAACCATTAACAGGTGTTGCACATGTATCCCCAACCTGAATGTCACAAAAGAGACTCAAACCGACCGAGTTCGCTCTCTCCCAGCTGAGCCGTCCAACACACCCACCGACCAATCCCTCTCCGAGGCAACTGTCAACCTCATCAGAGAAACCATTCAAGAGGAAATGGGAAAGCTCAGGGAGGCCCAATCATCAACTCCGATGAGCTATGCCGGCGTTGCGTCAATGGGTGGATCCCGAGGCGCCGCCCCCGCTAGCTCTGCTGCTACGGCTACCGCTACCACTAGCGCCGCGGCTGGCAGGAGTCGCCCTCCCATCACCAAACCGGCTATGATAATCTCTCCGATGCAGGAGTCCTCATCCAGGCAGCAAACGATAGAGGCTCTCAGAGAGGGGATAAATTTCAGAAAGGCTAAATACGCCCCAACCACTATAAAGGCCGTCTCTAACAACAAATTCCGCGTCGAATTCGACTGTGATCGCGATAGGGACGACGCCATCCAGCGCCTGTCGACCTCGGAAAAAATCGCAGCGGAGCCGGCGCGGAAACTGTCACCGATGCTGATCTTGAAAGGTGTCCCGAAGGAAATTCCTTCCGAGCAACTGAGGGACATAATCGCCGAACAAAATAGCGACCTCACTCCCCTCATTGAGAGCCCCCAGGATTTGCGCCTCCGCTTCCTGAGGAACAATCGCAATCCTAAATTGTACAACGCGGTGTTCATGGCAAGCCCCAGGGTGTGGCGAGCGGCCACCGCAACCGAAAGAGTCTGCATTGATTACCTCAGGGTACATATAAGTGACTTCTCCCCGTTCCTGCAGTGCTTCAAGTGCCTGCAGTTTGGACATACCCAGGCGAAATGCACCGCAACTGAACCAGCCTCATGCGCCTATTGCGCCTTAAACGGTCACACGGCCAAGGACTGCCCCACGGCTGCTAAAAAAGGAGAACCCAAGTGCGCCAACTGTGTCTCACACAATAATAAATTTAAAACCAAAGGATCGGTAACACACCAAGCGATCTCGGCTGAATGCCCGAGACTGAGAGCCATGAGGGACAGAATCCTGGACCGTGTTGACTACGGGTAAAGCGGATTCCAATTTGGGTAAAATATTATAAAAATATGTGTAATAAAATATAAATATGTGTAATAAATAAATAGTATATATATTTATATATAATGAACCATCTGTGACTGTTGTGTGACTTCAGAACAATATAAGGAAGCCATTGGCCAACTGGTTTGAATTGTATCAAATGGCAATCAAACCAGAAGGCTACATCAATCACTTAATATAGACGTCTCATAAAATTCAATTTAATTAAGTAATACATTATAATATATATACAAATCATAAACCATTTGTGAACCATTTAAAATAAGCAAAGCATTAGCCAACTGGGTTGAAATGCATCAAATGGCAATCAAACCAGGAGGCTACCTCAATTATTTAAATAAAGATGTGACTCAAAATTCAATTCAATTTAATATAATATAAACATATATAAATATAGAATAAACCATTTGCGTTATCACATTGCATAAAACACTAGCAACCTGGCTTGAAGATGCATCAAATAGCACACAAACCAGGAAGCTGCTTTACACATGTGATCAACAAACTCAGAGTGACAACAAATAAAAAAAAAAAAAAAAAAAAAAAAAAAAAACCTAACCTAACCTAACCTAACCTAACCTAACCTAACCTAACCTAACCTAACCTAACCTAACCTAACCTAACCTAACCTAACCTAACCTAACCTAACCTAACCTAACCTAACCTAACCTAACCTAACCTAACCTAACCTAACCTAACCTAACCTAACCTAACCTAACCTAACCTAACCTAACCTAACCTAACCTAACCTAACCTAACCTAACCTAACCTAACCTAACCTAACCTAACCTAACCTAACCTAACCTAACCTAACCTAACCTAACCTAACCTAACCTAACCTAACCTAACCTAACCTAACCTAACCTAACCTAACCTAACCTAACCTAACCTAACCTAACCTAACCTAACCTAACCTAACCTAACCTAACCTAACCTAACCTAACCTAACCTAACCTAACCTAACCTAACCTAACCTAACCTAACCTAACCTAACCTAACCTAACCTAACCTAACCTAACCTAACCTAACCTAACCTAACCTAACCTAACCTAACCTAACCTAACCTAACCAGCGGAAATCGACTTTTTTCCCTTGCATTTTTTCTTTCTTTTGGTTATTGAATAGTGTTTTACCGATCCCAAAAATAGTCTCCGAATTGTTTTCACACTCCTAAAAGTCATACTTTTTTATTAAATAGCTTGTTTTTTCGTTCTTTTTTCGTTCTTTGTCATAGTTTACTCGCCTATTGACGACACCATGGTGCTCACCCGGTCTCCTACCCGGAAAGAGGCGACCACCCGGCCTCCCCCTGCACCCCCCACGCCCCCTCCACCTTCTCCACCCCTACCGAGCCATTCCAGGGCCTTCTTAACAGCATCCGGCCCCTCCGACCAAGCGAACGTGTCGCCTACCAGCGGAATCGGTGCTCTGCTCACCCCTAACGTGGACCTTCAGGTGTCTCCCGACTCCGAAATGCCCCGGCTGCAGTACGCGTCGGACAGCGAGTCAGTTAGCGGCTCACAAATCAGCGCCATAAGCATGAGCGACACCCCTCAACTATCTACCCCTCAAATATCCACCAAAACTGCACCAACCTCTAAACCGACTACTGGCAAATCGAGTAAGTCCGCCAATAGTAACATGGTCATAGAGTTGCCGGCTCACTCTGAGGAGGTGAAAGGCATAGACTCGTTCATGACCGTGATAACGAAACTGACTTACACGATCAATAAAGCCGTAAACGAGGGAAAGAGCGTAACTGCATCCAATAAACGGCTCATCTTCACGGCAGCGCAAGAGATCCAAAGAGCTGCGCAGGCGCTGGCAAGGGTCAATGAGGCCGAGCCGAAGACTGCGCCTCCTCCTCCAGCTTCAGAGATCCTCCCGGATCAGAGCTCTATTGTCTCGGTTATTCGGGAGAGCATCCGCGAGGAGCTGAAGGCCATGTTGCCGGCTCCAGCGCCCTCTCCACCGGCGCTCACTAAATCTTTTGCCGCGGCCGTGGCGGCGCCTTCCCCAAAACGCATCCCTCCTCCTTCGCGCACCCTACCATCAATAATAGTCAAAGCTAAAGAAGCCAACGACAAACAAACAGTAGTATACGACGAGTGGAGGAAACACATCTCGTTTCGCCACTCAACTTTTGCCCCCAACAAGGTTAAATCTCTGCGCCAGAACATGATAAAGGTCGAATTCGACACAAACGAACAGCGCGATGAAGTCCTACATAAAGTTAATAGTATACCCGGAATTGTAGCGGAAGAGTCCAAACTGCGGCGCCCTCTCATCATCCTGAAGGGAGTCAGCAAGGAGGTACAGAGGGAGGAATTGGTGGAAGTGGTAAGCCACCAAAACCAAATCCCACCCGAGGACGTCCGCCTTTGCTTTCTCCTCAAAAACCGCAACGATCGTTTTTACAATGCAGTGCTAGAAGTGGCCCCGGCAATCCGACGTAGGTTGGTTGAGGGGGGGCGTGCGAACGTGGAGCATCAGCGGGTGCACGTGGCGGATTTCAGCCGCTTTGTGCAATGTTATAAGTGCCTGCAGTTCGGGCACACGAACAGCAAATGCACCGCCGAGTTCTACCCGTGCGCCCACTGCGGCTCCACTGCACACCACATCAACGCTTGCCCCGACCGCGCCGACCCAAACAAAAAATGTTGCTATAACTGCAAGTCCGTACGCAGCGCTAACACCAATCACACAGCCACAGACAACAAAAATTGCCCCAGAATAGTCAATGCCATTAAAGCCCTACAAGGAAGTACCGACTATGGTTATTAACAACAAATTAAAAATTATCCAGTGCAACCTTCAGCGCTCATATGTGTCACAGCAGGAGTTCTTTAGGCATTTCCACCTAAACTCCTACGATGTTGCTCTTATCTCTGAACCGTATGTTGGTACTTCCCTGGAGGTAAAACCCCCTCCGGGCATCACAATCTATCAGTTTCCAAAAGGATCACGTGTTAAAGCGTGTATCGCTACCACATCAAAAGTGGCAGCTCTCGGACTCACGCAGCTATCCACTGCAAACTTGGTCGTCATTAGAATCAGTCTGGGACTCAACAATTTGGAAATTGCGTCTTTCTATGTCGAACCTAACGTGGACAACGATAACACCCTAGATAAGTTGGACCGGTTCCTTAGTACAGCAGGCTCCGCCTGGAGACTGGTCGGCGGCGATGCTAATGGCAGTCACCAGGAGTGGGGCGAAAGATCAGCGAACTCTCGCGGGGAGGATCTCGTAGCGGTAATGGCATCGTACAACATGTCCGTTTGCAACGTGGGTCACGACCCCACTTTTGAGGCCATTCGGCACGGCGCTCATTGTTCGTCTATAGTCGACGTTACCTACGCGTCTCAAAGCCTGGCAGATGCGGTACACAGTTGGGGAGTTAATCGCGACGCTTGCCCGTCCTCGGACCACAATGCAGTCGAATATGAACTATTCACCCAATCCAGACCCGATAAGCCGAAAAGTTCTACCACCTTCAAATTCTCGACTTATCGAGCCGACTGGAGCAAGTTCCACGATAAACTCAATGAGAGATTGGAGCCGCTGGTCAATTCGACTGATTTCAGCTCCCTCACCGACACTGGCCTGGATCGTGTGGTAGACCGTCTCACCTCAATTGTGCAGGACGTTTGCTACAGCGTGCTTCCCCGCAAACCGGGTTCCAAGTTTTATAACCCGTGGTGGTCCGACGCTTTAGAAAAGCAGAAAAAAGAGTGCATAAAACTTCACCATCGCCTTCATGACCTCAAGAAATCAAAGAGACCTCTAGATGAGGTTATCAAATTATACCGAGAAGCAAAACAGGAGTACGCTCGGACTTTGTCCAAAACATCTACAGAGCACTTCCGACAGTTTTGCGAGTCCCAAGGCAAAGAGGACGTTTGGGCCGTGACCAACCGAATAATCAAGGAATCTCCGTTGAGAAGACCTCCACAAACTCTCAAATGTGACGGGAGGTTCACTGACAGTGGCCTCAATACAGCCTCCGCGCTCCTGAAACATTTCTACCCAGATGACACCCCCGATTGCTCGGACCAACATAAAGAAATGCGCGCTACTATGAATGACCTACCTAGCGTAGAGGAAGACCTACCTTTCTCTGTAGCGGAAATCAGGGAGTGCTTCTCTCACATCAGTCCGAAAAAGGCTCCTGGAGCCGATCACTTGACGGCGGACATCTGCTCCGCAGCATTCGAAGCACAACCTGAGTTCTTTACAGCTCTCTACAATAAGTGCCTGCAGACTGGTCACTTCCCGAAGTCCTGGAAGAGAGCCGTGGTCAAAATTCTGCCTAAACCCGGGAAAACAGACATGGATTCACTCAACTCCTATAGACCCATCGGCTTGATTTGTGTGTTTGGGAAGATATTGGAGAAGCTTATCGTGAAGAGGATAATGTACAAGGCTGAATGTGAAAACTCTTTAAGCGACAGACAGTACGGCTTCAGAGAGCAGGTCTCTACGACGGACGCTCTTGATAAGGCCTTAGAAGTCGTAAAGAGAGCCAAATCCAAGGGTCAACAGGTAGTTGCCGTTTCACTCGATATAAAAGCGGCCTTTGATAACGCTTGGTGGCCGGCTCTATTCGCTCGCCTCAAACACATAAAATGTCCTAGCAATATTTACCGCCTCGTCCTGGATTACGTTTCGGACAGGTCCGTCACACTGGACTACGCCAACAGCACTGCGTCAAAAACAATGACAAAAGGCTGTGTGCAGGGCTCTGCTTGTGGCCCGGTCTTCTGGAACTTAATCCTGGACGAGCTTCTCACCCTGCCTCTGCCTAAGGGCGCTCACATACAGGCATTCGCGGACGACGTACTGCTGGTAGTTGAGGGAGCAGAACGGAAGGATGTTGAAGCCACCACCTCCATCTGCCTTGATGATATTAATTCCTGGGGAGAACGCGTCAAGCTCAAGTTTGGCTCTGACAAAACCCATGCAATTTCATTTACACCGCAAACTAAGCAGGCAAATCTTAAAATGGCAAATAGCACAATTTCATTAACAGATCAAATTAAAATTCTGGGAGTCATCATCGATTCAAAACTCAATTTCATTCAACATGTAAACTATATTCTCAACAAAGCCACAAAAATATTCAAAAACATCTGCAAATTTGTCCGACCAACTTGGGGAGTTCACCCCGAGAATGTCGAGTGTATCTACCGACAAGTCATCGTCCCAATAATCACATATGCAGCAGGCATCTGGGGCTCGGCTACCAAATTCTACTCCGTGCGTCGAGCCCTCAGATCCTTCCAAAGGAGCTTTGCCATCAGGGCAATCCGCGGCTTCCACACCATCTCGGCGGTCGCAGCCCTGGCTATAGCTCAATTCCCCCCACTCCATCTTGTAATAGACGAGTCTCTCGAAATTCACAAGACCAAAAAGACAGGAATATGCCAGGAGTTACCGGATGACATAGCACTGTACTCAAAGACCAAAGCAAGAGGCCTTCTACACCCGGCCAAACGAGTCACCATTACCTATGACGAAGCCACAACGCAAGAGGACACCACTGCACTTATTAATCCTGATGCCCCCAATATTTTCACCGACGGCAGTAAAAAGGAAGACGGGCAAGCGGGGGCTTCGTTTGTGGTAATGATGGAAGGACAGCGACCCGTAATAAAGAAATTTAAATTGTGCCGCACCGCCTCAGTATTTATGTGCGAGCTATTCGCCATAGCAGAAGCCCTCAAGTGGCTTACAAACGCAAATACTCATTTCACTGAAGCTCTTATCTTCTCCGATTCTCAATCATCCCTCAAGGCCATCCAAGATCGCAGCAATACCGACCCATTAGTAAATCGAATCCACCACCTCATCTCCTTCCTTTCATCCATCAATACAACTGTTAAATTCGTCTGGTCCAAGGCTCATGTTGGCATAGTGGGAAATGAGATAGCAGATGTCGCGGCTAAGGAGGCTGCAGAGAAGAAAACCGCAACTCTGCTAAATCATTTCCCGCTCTCACACGCCAAGCGACTCCTGCGCCAGCGCACTTTGGACGCTTGGCAATGCGAATATGAGTCGGCCCCACAAGGGTCTGTAACAAAATCTTTCTTTAAATCCATCTCTTCAATAGCCCAATTCCGGAAGTATGTCAAACTCTCGTTCCCTATCACTCAAATTTTAACAGGACACGGGTATCACAAGTCATACCTACACAAATATAAAATCACTGAGGATGATCGTTGTCCTTGCGACGACGTGACTCCTCAGGACGTTCACCACCTCCTCGAATCCTGCCCTATATTCCACAATAAGCGTGAAAAATATACAATGATATGCCTTAAAAATAACCTAGAACCATTTAACTTGAACTTGTTATCCAAATCCGAAGAAGCCACAAAATACTTATTAGAACTTATAAACAGCATAGTAACACACCTAAAACAGATCAATGGCACATAACCACACAAACAACATAGCTAAACATATATAGCGACGATGAGGTATCTGTATCAAATAGCAGATACCCATCAACGCTACATTTTGTTCACAATTTATAGCATAACTAAAATTGGAAAATTCATGCCAACAGTAAAATCTTAGTATATAAAAAAAAAAAAAAAAAAAAAAAAAAAAAAACCTAACCTAACCTAACCTAACCTAACCTAACCTAACCTAACCTAACCTAACCTAACCTAACCTAACCTAACCTAACCTAACCTAACCTAACCTAACCTAACCTAACCTAACCTAACCTAACCTAACCTAACCTAACCTAACCTAACCTAACCTAACCTAACCTAACCTAACCTAACCTAACCTAACCTAACCTAACCTAACCTAACCTAACCTAACCTAACCTAACCTAACCTAACCTAACCTAACCTAACCTAACCTAACCTAACCTAACCTAACCTAACCTAACCTAACCTAACCTAACCTAACCTAACCTAACCTAACCTAACCTAACCTAACCTAACCTAACCTAACCTAACCTAACCTAACCTAACCTAACCTAACCTAACCTAACCTAACCTAACCTAACCTAACCTAACCTAACCTAACCTAACCTAACCTAACCTAACCTAACCTAACCTAACCTAACCTAACCTAACCTAACCTAACCTAACCTAACCTAACCTAACCTAACCATCCCCGGCATTGCAGCTGAAGAGTCGAAGCCCCGTCGCCCTCTCATCATCTTGAAGGGGATTAGCAAAGAGGTCCAGAGGGAGGAACTGGTGGACATCATAAGCCACCAGAACCAAATCCCCAGCGAAGAAATCCGCCTTTGCTTCCTCTTGAACAATAGAAACGAGCGCTTTTACAACGCGGTGTTGGAGGTGGCCCCGGCGATCCGGCGCAGGCTGGTCGAAGGGGAGCGCGCGAATGTGGAGCACCAGCGGGTGCACGTGGCGGACTTCAGCCGCTTCGTGCAGTGCTATAAGTGCCTGCAGTTCGGTCACACTAACAACAAGTGCACCGCAGAGTCCCACCCGTGCGCCCACTGTGGCTCCACCGCGCACCAGGTCAACTCGTGCCCCGACCGCGCCGATCCCAACAAAAAGTGTTGCTTTAATTGCAAGGCTGTGCGCAGCGCTAACACTTGCCACTCTGCCACCGACAACAAATTGTGCCCTCGTATAGTTAATGCCATTAAGGCTCTTCAGGATAGCACGGACTATGGCTATTAACAACGTGTTGGCCGCCCTTGACGTAATGATGTGCCACAAGAAGAAGGAGGAGCCTTGCAATCCAAAATTGTAATTGAAATTTTAAGTTTGGCGCCTTGTCGAAATGCGAAATCGCGTCGCAAAATTTAATATCAGATTTAATTACCATAGCTACAAACGCAAATAAAGCAGATCCATGGCATCTTAGCATAAAAACATCGCTCCCAGATAAATAGCGACGGTGGGTATCTGTATCAAATAGCAGAGACCCACCAACGCTACACTTATCATACAACAATATAGTATACCCATTAAATAAATAATTCGTTGCCTAACAAACAACTTAGCATCTCAAAAAAAAAAAAAAAAAAAAAAAAAAAAAAACCTAACCTAACCTAACCGATCCCATCTTTAGTGTGTCCACCCCTGCTTGTGATACCTCCATCTCTTCGTCTTGACGCCGCCATCGATTCTGCATACCAGTCGTCTCCATCCAATTGAATTTTTCATACTATTTTGTCGATTTTCTTCTGTAACGGTCCATATATAATTCAAACATCCATTTTAGTGTAAAATCCGAATTTTTTCTTCCGAACCCCCCCCAAATTACTTCTGATTAGTGTTCCGGCTGCCTACCCCATCATTTTGAGCCATCCCCGGACAAAATACGCGAAAAATTCGCTAAGTTTTTCACATTTTAGTAGTTTCAGTTATATAAAAACACACTTTTTTGTCGATATTTCAAATTTTTTCTATCAAAAATAGTTTAGTAGTTTCTGTCTATCATTCCCCTCGCCATCCCGCTTTTTCTGACACCCCAATCTTCACAATCCGTTCAGTAGTTTTTTAATTATTAATTTTTTTCATATTTTAAATACCTACCGAGGTTACCTTATACCTCGCACTCACATATCGGCATCCCATCTTTAGTGTGTCCACCCCTGCTTGTGATACCTCCATCTCTTCGTCTTGACGCCGCCATCGATTCTGCATACCAGTCGTCTCCATCCAATTGAATTTTTCATACTATTTTGTCGATTTTCTTCTGTAACGGTCCATATATAATTCAAACATCCATTTTAGTGTAAAATCCGAATTTTTTCTTCCGAACCCCCCCCAAATTACTTCTGATTAGTGTTCCGGCTGCCTACCCCATCATTTTGAGCCATCCCCGGACAAAATACGCGAAAAATTCGCCCCCCCGCCCACCCTAGTTTCATCAGGCAGGTAAACACCGCTCGCCGACGTAAGTCGAAAACGAAAATCGACTTTTTTCCCTGTCGTTTTTTCGTGCTTTTGACTACTACACATTGTTCTTCCGGTCCCAAAAATAGTATTTGAATAGATTTAATCTCTTTAGAAGTAATAGTTTTAATTTACAGTCTGTTTTTAATTTTCATATCCTAATAAATTTCATTTATTCACCGACGAGACCATGGGGCTCACCCGGTCTCCCACCCGGAAGGAGGCGACTAATCGACCTCCCCCTGCACCCCCCAATCGCCCTTCGCGATCTTCCTCTCCCGTGCCAGGCCATTCCAGGGCCTTTGCAACTGCAACTCGCCTTTCCGAGCGCCCTCGTGTCAACATTGTGCCTATTACTGAGAGTGATGATCTTGATCTTGATCTTGACATCTTAACATCCGGCTTAGACCTCCAATTTTCCGAATCAGACATGCCCCATCTTCGGTACATGTCTGACACCGAAGTAGCCAGTACACCCGAAGTGAGCGACGCTATTGCTGCCTCCTCACAATCATCCGCCAAAGTTGTGCCCGCTCGCAAACCTACAGCAACTAAGTCCACCAAATCCAGCGCAATGATCATTGAACTACCTGCCCGTTCCGAAGATGTGAAAAGTATGGACACCTTCATGGCGGTAGTTACAAAGTTAACGTACACCATCAATAAAGCAGTAAACGAAGGAAAGAGCGTCACTGCCACCAACAAGCGGCTCATTGCGGCGGCGGCGCAGGAGATACAAAGATCTGCGCAGGCGTTGGTAAAGGTCAAGGAGACCGGGCCAACGGTCGCGATTGCGCCGACTCCTCCGACTCCGGAGATCCTCCCGGACCAGAGCACATTGCTCTCGATTATTCGGGAGAGTATCCGCGAGGAACTAAAGGCCATGACACCGACGCCAGCGCCCTCTCCACCAGCGCCTGCAAAATCCTTCGCCGCGGCCGTGGCGACGCCCTCCCCCCCTAAGAGCATTCCTCCACCTTCGCGCACCTTGCCCTCCATCATTATCAAAGCAAAGGAGACTAGCGACAAACAGCAGCCAGTCGTGCTTGATGAGTTTAAGAAGAATATCTCATTCCGTAGAACAACATTCGCTCCCTCGAAGGTAAAACCCTTGCGCCAGAACATGCTCAAAGTAGAGTTCGACACCAATGAGCAGCGCGACCAAATCCTCCAAAAAGTGAACAACATCCCCGGCATTGCAGCTGAAGAGTCGAAGCTCCGTCGCCCTCTCATTATCTTGAAGGGGATTAGCAAAGAGGTCCAGAGGGAGGAACTGGTGGACATCATAAGCCACCAGAACCAAATCCCCAGCGAAGAAATCCGCCTTTGCTTCCTCTTGAACAATCGAAACGAGCGCTTTTACAACGCGGTGTTGGAGGTGGCCCCGGCGATCCGGCGCAGGCTGGTCGAGGGTGAGCGCGCGAACGTGGAGCACCAGCGGGTGCACGTGGCGGACTTCAGCCGCTTCGTGCAGTGCTATAAGTGCCTGCAGTTCGGTCACACTAACAACAAGTGCACCGCAGAGTCCCACCCGTGCGCCCACTGTGGCTCCACCGCGCACCAGGTCAACTCGTGCCCCGACCGCGCCGATCCCAACAAAAAGTGTTGCTTTAATTGCAAGGCTGTGCGCAGCGCTAACACTTGCCACTCTGCCACCGACAACAAATTGTGCCCTCGTATAGTTAATGCCATTAAAGCATTACAAGACAGCACTGACTACGGGTATTAGTAACAAATCGTCCGCCCATGCTGCAAATATGCGCCTCAACGAGAAGGTAGAGCATTGTAATTGTAATTTTAACGCCTTTCAATATATGGAAGACTCGCCATGTGATTACATATCACAAATTATTCAAATAGTCACAATTCTTAGTTAAAGCAGATCAATGGCACCTAATATCAAAAAACATAGTTCTAGATAATAATTAGCGAAGATGGGTATCTGTATCAAATAGCAGAGACCCATCAACGCTACACTTATCAAGCAGTTATACTCAGTATACCCATCTAATAAATAATCCATTGCCAAACAATCAACTTAGCATCTCAAAAAAAAAAAAAAAAAAAAAAAAAAAAAAACCTAACCTAACCTAACCTAACCTAACCTAACCTAACCTAACCTAACCTAACCTAACCTAACCTAACCTAACCTAACCTAACCTAACCTAACCTAACCTAACCTAACCTAACCTAACCTAACCTAACCTAACCTAACCTAACCTAACCTAACCTAACCTAACCTAACCTAACCTAACCTAACCTAACCTAACCTAACCTAACCTAACCTAACCATCGACTTTTTTCCCTTTAGATTTTTCTCTCTTCTGACAGTTGCACATTGTTTGTCCGGTCCTAAAAACTACCCCCGGGTTGTTTTTACTCTTATAAAAGCAATAGTTTTAATTCAATAGCTGGTTTTTGTTTTGTATATTGGTAAATTCTAGTTACTTACTGTTTACATCATGGTGCTCACCCGGTCTCCCTCCCGGAAGGAGGCGACCACTCGGCCTCCCCCTGCACCCCCTACACCACCCCCACCTTCTTCTCCGCCTCTGCCAAGTCACTCTAGGGCCTTCTTAACCACAGCCGGCCCCTCCGGACTAACTCAAGCGAACACTTCGCCTCCCAGTGAAATCGAAGCTCTCCTCACCCCCAGTTTGGACCTTCAAATATCATCGGACTCAGATATGCCACGACTCCAGTACATATCTGACACCGAGACACCTAGTACATCTCAAACATGTGATCCTGTCGCCCCCTCACAATCGTCCGTCAAAGCCGCGCCGGCCACTAAGTCAACTGCAACCAAGGCCGGCAAGTCCTCCAGCGCTATGGTCGTCGAGTTACCTGCCCGCTCTGAGGACGTAAAGGGCATTGACTCGTTTATGGCAATTATCACGAAGCTGACGTATTCCATCAATAAGGCAGTTAACGAGGGTAAGAGCGTCACAGCCACCAACAAGCGGCTCATTGCGGCGGCAGCGCAAGAAATACAAAGGGCCGCGCAAGCGTTGGTAAAGGTCAATGAGACCGGGCCGACGACTGCGCCTCCTCCGACTCCGGAGATTCTCCCGGATCAGAGCTCTTTAGCTTCTGTTATTCGGGAGAGTATCCGTGAGGAGCTCAAGGCGATGCTGCCGGCTTCAACACCCTCTCCACCGGTGCTCACCAAATCGTTTGCCGCTGCTGTGGCGACGCCCTCACCGAGACCACCTCCACCTCCCTCGCGCACCTTACCTTCGATTATTGTTAAGGCAAAGGCAACAAACGACAAGCAGCCGGTAGTTTATGATGAGTGGAAGAAGCATATCTCCTTCCGCAAGACGACATTTGCTCCATCTAAAGTTAAATCTTTACGACAGAATATGCTTAAAGTCGAATTTGACACAAGCGAACAACGTGACGAGATCCTACAAAAAGTTAATAGCATCCCTGGTATAGTTGCGGAGGAGTCTAAACTTCGCCGCCCTCTAATCATACTGAAGGGGATCAGCAAAGAGGTACAGCGAGAGGAACTGGTGGATATCGTAAGCCACCAGAACCAAATTCCGCGTGACGATATTCGCCTCTGCTTTCTCCTGAAAAACCGCAACGAGCGTTTCTTCAACGCGGTACTGGAAGTTGCCCCGGCGATCCGGCGTAAGCTGGTCGAAGGGGAGCGCGCGAACGTGGAGCACCAGCGGGTGCACGTGGCGGACTTCAGCCGCTTCGTGCAGTGCTACAAGTGCCTGCAATTTGGTCACACGAACAACAAGTGCACCGCTGAATTCTACCCGTGTGCCCACTGTGGCTCCACCGCGCACCACATCAACTCGTGCCCGGACCGTTCTGACCCCAACAAAAAATGTTGTTATAATTGTAAATCTGTACGCAGCGCTAACTCCAACCATTCCGCCACCGACAATAAATCATGCCCCCGAATAGCCAATGCCATTAAAGCCCTACAAGATAGTACCGATTATGGATATTAGTAACAACCTCAAGATAATCCAGTGCAACCTACAGCGCTCTTACGTATCACAACAGGAGTTCTTTAGGTATTTCTGCCTAAACTCCTATGATATTGCCCTCATTTCTGAACCATATGTCGGTACATCTTTGGAGATAAAACCACCTCCGGGCATCACAATTTATCAATTCCCTATGGGATCACGTGTCAAGGCGTGTATCGCCACTACCGCAAAAGTGGCCGCCCTTGGAGTTACGCAATTGTCCACGTCAAATTTGGTAGTTATTAGAGTCCGATTGGGCCTCAACAATTTGGAAATCGCGTCCTTCTACATCGAGCCTAACGTCGATAATGACGATACTATGGGCAAATTGGACCGGTTCCTTCGAACACCAGGCTCCGCCTGGAGACTAGTCGGCGGCGACGCCAACGGCAGTCACCAGGAGTGGGGAGAAAGGTCGGCGAACTCTCGCGGGGAGGACCTCGTAGCGGTTATGGCTTCGCATAACATGTCCATCTGTAATGTGGGCCATGACCCTACCTTCGAGGCCATTCGGCATGGCGTCCATTGCTCCTCGATAGTCGACGTCACTTATTCATCCCAGCATCTGGCGGACGTGGTACACAACTGGCGAGTCAATCGCGACGCTTGCCCGTCCTCAGATCATAATGCCGTTGACTTCGAGTTACTTACCCAATGCAAACCCGACAAGCCGAAAACCAGTACGACGTTTAGATTCTCTACTTATCGTGCCGATTGGACCAAATTTAGAGAGAAACTAAACGAAAGACTGGGGTCTCTAATCACTCAGACCGACTTTAGTTCGCTCACCGACGCCGGACTCGACCGCGTGGTGGACCGCCTCACCGCAATCGTGCAGGACACCTGCTACAGTGTGCTCCCTCGCAAACCGGGTTCCAAATTTTACAACCCGTGGTGGTCCGATGCGCTGGAACAACAGAAGAAGGAGTGTATTAGACTTCACCATCGCCTTCATGACCTCAAAAAATCTAGAAGACCTCTCGATGAGGCCATCAAATTATATCAGGAAGCGAAACAGGAGTACGCTCGGACTCTCTCTAAAACATCCACGGAGCATTTCAGACAGTTTTGTGAGGCGCAGGGCAAGGAGGACGTTTGGGCCGTCACCAATCGGATAATTAAGGAGTCCCCATTGAGAAGACCTCCACAAACCCTGAAATGTGACGGTACTTTCACCGATAGCGGATCCAATACGGCCTCTGCGCTCCTCAAGCACTTTTACCCCGACGACACTCCAGACAACTCGGATCAACATAAACTAATGCGCGATTCAATGAATGACCTACCCAACTCAGAGGATGATCTACCTTTCACAGTAGCGGAAATCAGAGAGTACTTCTCTCACGCCAACCCAAAAAAGGCTCCTGGAGCCGACCACCTTACAGCGGACATTTGCGGTGCAGTTTTCGAGGCACAACCCGAGTTCTTGACAGCCCTTTATAACAAATGCTTACAGATTGGTCATTTTCCAAAAGCCTGGAAGCAAGCGGTTGTCAAGATCTTGCCCAAACCTGGTAAAACCGAAATGGACTCGCTTAGCTCCTATAGGCCTATCGGACTAATCTGCGTGTTCGGGAAAATACTGGAAAGATTAATTGTCAAAAGAATCATATACAAAGCTGAATGCGAGAACTCCCTGAGTGTAAAGCAATATGGATTCAGAGAACAAGTATCCACGACGGACGCCCTGGAAAGGGCCTTACAGACCATAAAGACTGCAAAAGCCAAGGGTCTTCAGGTAGTAGCAATCTCGTTAGATATAAAGGCAGCGTTTGATAACGCGTGGTGGCCGGCACTCTTCGCGCGCCTCAAACACATCAATTGCCCGAAAAACATCTACCGCCTTGTCCAGGATTATGTCTCGGATAGGGTCGTTACGCTGGACTACGCCAATAGCACAGCATCTAAAACGATGACTAAAGGCTGCGTTCAAGGCTCAGCTTGCGGCCCGGTGTTCTGGAACATAATCCTGGACGAGTTGCTCACCATGCCACTACCACGGGGCACACACATACAGGCCTTCGCCGATGATGTGTTGCTGATAGTGGAGGGCGCGACGTGCGAAGATGTAGAAGTGATCGCCTCCACCAGCCTCGACCTCATCAGCTCTTGGGGGGAACGCGTCAAACTCATGTTTGGCCCGGACAAAACACAATCTATCTCGTTTACATCTAAAACCAAATCGGCTATTGTTAAAATGCGTAATACTGAAATACCGTTAACCGACCAAATAAAAATCCTTGGCGTTATCATAGACTCGAAGCTAAACTTTATTCAACACGTAAACTATGTAATCAGTAAAGCCACAAAAATATTTAAAAACCTGTGTAAATTTGTCCGGCCAACTTGGGGCGTCCACCCCGAGAATGTCGAGTGCATTTATCGACAAGTTATAGTCCCCATTATAACATACGCAGCAGGCATCTGGGGCACGGCCACTAGATTTTACTCTGTGCGCCGAGCTCTTAGATCTTTCCAACGTAGCTTTGCCATTAGGGCAATTCGCGGCTTCCATACCATCTCGGCAGTCGCAGCGTTGGCTCTGGCTCAATTTCCTCCCCTTCACCTAGTAATTAACGAGACGTTCAATATTCATAGCATCAAACAGACCAGAACATGCAAAGAATTGCCCGAAGATATCACACTATATCCGAAATCCAAAGTGAGAGACCTCCTTCATCCGGCCAACCGGGTCACAATAACATATGAAGAAGCCATAACGCAGGAAGACACCACTGCCCTCATCAACCCTGATGCGCCCAACATATTTACCGATGGTAGTAAGAAAGAGGACGGGCGAGCGGGGGCATCGTTTGTGGTGATGCGGGAGAACCAACGTCCAGTGATAAGGAAATTCAAGTTGTGCCGTACCGCTTCAGTGTTCATGTGTGAACTTTTTGCCATCACAGAAGCCCTGAAGTGGCTCACTAATTCAGACGGTAATTTCACCGAAGCCCTCATTTTCTCCGATTCCCAATCCTCCCTTAAGGCCATTCAAGACCGCAGCAACACCGACCCCCTAGTCAACCAAATACACCATCTCATCTCCTTCCTCTCCTCCATCCACATATCAGTCAAATTCATTTGGTCTAAGGCTCATGTCGGCATAGTGGGGAATGAGATAGCAGATGTTGCGGCTAAGGAGGCCGCCGAGAAGAAAACCGCAACACTGCTAAATCACTTCCCACTCTCGCACGCCAAGCGTCTACTGCGTCAGCACACTTTAGACGCTTGGCAGTGTGAATATGAGTCGGCCCCACAAGGGTCCATCACTAAGTCCTTCTTTCACTCTATCACCGAAATAGCCCAATTCCGTAATTACATCAAACTTTCCTTCCCTATCACCCAAATTTTGTCTGGACATGGCTATCACAAAACCTATCTCCACAAATATAAAATAACTGAGGACGATCGCTGTCCTTGTGATGACGTGACTCCTCAGGACGTCCACCATCTACTGGAATCCTGTCCAATATTTCATAATAGCCGAGAGAAATATATAATGATGTGCCTCAGGAAGAAAATTGAGCCATACAACTTTAAAGTCCTGTCAAAATGCGAAGATACCGCAAAATACCTAATTGCACACATTAATAACATAGTTACCCACCTAAAGCAGGTCAATGGCACCTGATTTCCCATATTAGTTCAAAATATTTAGTGACGACGAGGTATCTGTATCAAATAGCAGATACCCATCGACGCTACTCATTCCATATTATAAATCAGTATACCTTTAAACCAAATAATATAGCTCCTACAAAACAATTTAGCATATAAAAAAAAAAAAAAAAAAAACCTAACCTAACCTAACCTAACCTAACCTAACCTAACCTAACCTAACCTAACCTAACCTAACCTAACCTAACCTAACCTAACGAACCTAACCTAACCTAACCTAACCTAACCTAACCTAACCTAACCTAACCTAACCATCCCATCTTTAGTGTGTCCACCCCTGCTTGTGATACCTCCATCTCTTCGTCTTGACGCCGCCATCGATTCTGCATACCAGTCGTTTCCATCCAATTGAATTTTTCATACTATTTTGTCGATTTTCTTCTGTAACGGTCCATACATAATTCAAACATCCATTTTAGTGTAAAATCCGAATTTTTTTCTTCCGAACCCCCCCCAAATTACTTCTGATTAGTGTTCCGGCTGCCTACCCCATCATTTTGAGCCATCCCCGGACAAAATACGCGAAAAATTCGCCCCCCCGCCCACCCTAGTTTCATCAGGTAGGTAAACACCGCTCGCCGACGTAAGTCGAAAACGAAAATCGACTTTTTTCCCTGTCGTTTTTTCGTGCTTTTGACTACTACACATTGTTCTTCCGGTCCCAAAAATAATATTTGAATAGATTTAATCTCTTTAGAAGTAATAGTTTTAATTTACAGTCTGTTTTTAATTTTCATATCCTAATAAATTTCATTTATTCACCGACGAGACCATGGGGCTCACCCGGTCTCCCACCCGGAAGGAGGCGACTAATCGACCTCCCCCTGCACCCCCCAATCGCCCTTCGCGATCTTCCTCTCCCGTGCCAGGCCATTCCAGGGCCTTTGCAACTGCAACTCGCCTTTCCGAGCGCCCTCGTGTCAACATTATGCCTATTACTGAGAGTGATGATCTTGATCTCGATCTTGATATCCTAACATCCGGCTTAGACCTTCAATTTTCCGAATCAGACATGCCCCACCTTCGGTACATGTCTGACACCGAAGTAGCCAGTACACCTGAAGTGAGCGACGCTATTGCTGCCTCCTCACAATCATCCGCCAAAGTAGTGCCCGCTCGCAAACCTACAGCAACTAAGTCCACCAAATCCAGCGCAATGATTATAGAACTACCTGCCCGTTCTGAAGATGTGAAAAGTATTGACACCTTCATGGCGGTAGTTACAAAGCTCACGTACACCATCAACAAAGCAGTTAACGAAGGAAAGAGCGTCACTGCCACCAACAAGCGGCTCATTGCGGCTGCGGCGCAGGAGATACAGAGATCTGCGCAGGCGTTGGTAAAGGTCAAGGAGACCGGGCCAACGGTCGCGATTGCGCCGACTCCTCCGACTTCGGAGATCCTCCCGGACCAGAGCACATTGCTCTCTATTATTCGGGAGAGCATCCGCGAGGAGCTCAAGGCCATGACACCGACGCCAGCGCCTTCTCCACCAGCGCCTGCAAAATCCTTCGCCGCGGCCGTGGCGACGCCCTCCCCCCCTAAGAGCATTCCTCCTCCTTCGCGCACCCTGCCGTCCATCATCATCAAAGCTAAGGAGACTAGTGATAAACAGCAGCCAGTCGTGCTTGACGAGTTCAAGAAGAATATCTCATTCCGTAGAACGACATTCGCTCCCTCGAAGGTAAAACCCTTGCGCCAGAACATGCTCAAAGTAGAGTTCGACACTAATGAGCAGCGCGACCAAATCCTCCAAAAAGTGAACAACATCCCCGGCATTGCAGCTGAAGAGTCGAAGCCCCGTCGCCCTCTCATCATCTTGAAGGGGATTAGCAAAGAGGTCCAGAGGGAGGAACTGGTGGACATCATAAGCCACCAGAACCAAATCCCCAGCGAAGAAATCCGCCTTTGCTTCCTCTTGAACAATAGAAACGAGCGCTTTTACAACGCGGTGTTGGAGGTGGCCCCGGCGATCCGGCGCAGGCTGGTCGAAGGGGAGCGCGCGAATGTGGAGCACCAGCGGGTGCACGTGGCGGACTTCAGCCGCTTCGTGCAGTGCTATAAGTGCCTGCAGTTCGGTCACACTAACAACAAGTGCACCGCAGAGTCCCACCCGTGCGCCCACTGTGGCTCCACCGCGCACCAGGTCAACTCGTGCCCCGACCGCGCCGATCCCAACAAAAAGTGTTGCTTTAATTGCAAGGCTGTGCGCAGCGCTAACACTTGCCACTCTGCCACCGACAACAAATTGTGCCCTCGTATAGTTAATGCCATTAAGGCTCTTCAGGATAGCACGGACTATGGCTATTAACAACGTGTTGGCCGCCCTTGACGTAATGATGTGCCACAAGAAGAAGGAGGAGCCTTGCAATCCAAAATTGTAATTGAAATTTTAAGTTTGGCGCCTTGTCGAAATGCGAAATCGCGTCGCAAAATTTAATATCAGATTTAATTACCATAGCTACAAACGCAAATAAAGCAGATCCATGGCATCTTAGCATAAAAACATCGCTCCCAGATAAATAGCGACGGTGGGTATCTGTATCAAATAGCAGAGACCCACCAACGCTACACTTATCATACAACAATATAGTATACCCATTAAATAAATAATTCGTTGCCTAACAAACAACTTAGCATCTCAAAAAAAAAAAAAAAAAACCTAACCTAACCTAACCTAACCTAACCTAACCTAACCTAACCTAACCTAACCTAACCTAACCTAACCTAACCTAACCTAACCTAACCTAACCTAACCTAACCTAACCTAACCTAACCTAACCTAACCTAACCTAACCTAACCTAACCTAACCTAACCTAACCTAACCTAACCTAACCTAACCTAACCTAACCTAACCTAACCTAACCTAACCTAACCTAACCTAACCTAACCTAACCTAACCTAACCTAACCGATCCCATCTCTTGTGTACCCATACCCACTTGTGATACCTTGATCTCTTCGTCTTGACGCCGCCATCCATTCTGCATACCAGCCGTCTCCATATCCTCGAATTTTTCATACTATTTTGTCATTTTTCTTCTGTTACGATTTTTCAGTAGTTCAATCATCCATTTTTGTCTAAAAACCGAATTTTTTCTTCCGGACCCCCCCTTAAGTACTTCTGATTATTGTTCGGGCTGCCTATCCCGTCATTTTGAGCCATCCCCGGGCAAAATACGCGAAAAATTCGCCCCCCCGCCCACCCTTGTTTTCTCAGGTAGGTAAGGACCGCTCGCTGACGTAAGTCGAAAGCGAAAATCGACTTTTTTCCTGAGTAAATTTTTTCGTTTTCGGCTATCGCTGAGTGTCGGTCCCGTCCTAAAATTAGTTTCTAAGTAGATTTCAACCCATTAAAAGCAATAGTTTTTATTATTTACAGTTTGTTTTTGATTGTCATATTCGAACAAATTTCATTTACTCACCGACGAGACCATGGGGCTCACCCGGTCTCCCACCCGGAAGGAGGCGACTAATCGACCTCCCCCTGCACCCCCCAATCGCCCTTCGCGGTCTTCATCACCTGTGGCTGGCCATTCCAGGGCCTTCCTAACAACAGCTGGCCTCTCCGATCGCACTCGTGTGAACATAGCGCCCATTAGCGAGATGGAGGATGAGGATCTCCTAACCCCCAGCGTAGAATACCAACTCTCTCCCGAGTCAGACATGCCCCACCTTCGGTACATGTCTGACACTGAAACACCCGAAGTGAGTGACGCCATTGCCTCACAAACTACCACCAAAGTTGCGCCCGCTAAAAAACCAACCGCCACCAAGTCCAGCAAATCCTCCAGCACCATGATAATTGAACTGCCCGCTCGCTCCGAGGACGTGAAGAGTCTTGACTCTTTCATGACGGTAGTCACCAAACTCACGTACGCCATTAATAAAGCCGTTAATGAGGGGAAGAGCGTCACAGCCACCAACAAGCGGCTTATCGCGGCTGCGGCGCAAGAGATTCAAAGATCTGCGCAGGCGTTGGCAAAGATCAATGAGGCCGGGCCAACGGTCGCGATTGCGCCGGTTCCTCCGACTCCGGAGATCCTCCCGGATCAGAGCACATTGCTCTCTATTATTCGGGAGAGTATCCGCGAGGAACTCAAGGCCATGACGCCGACGATGCCAGCGCTCTCTCCACCAGCGCCTGCTAAATCCTTCGCCGCGGCCGTGGCGACGCCCTCCCCCAAGAGTATTCCTCCTCCTTCGCGCACTCTACCATCGATCATCATAAAGGCTAAGGAGTCTAGTGACAAGCAGCCGGTCGTATATGATGAATGGAGGAAACACATTTCGTTCCGGAAAACAACATTCGCTCCCTCAAAAGTTAAACCTCTGCGCCAGAATATGCTAAAAGTCGAGTTCGATACGAATGAACAACGCGATAGTATCCTCCAGAAAGTCAACAGTATACCCGGTATTGCAGCAGAGGAGTCGAGACTCCGTCGCCCACTCATTATTCTCAAGGGAATTAGCAAAGAGGTCCAGAGGGAGGAACTGGTGGACATCATAAGCCATCAGAACCAAATCCCGAGCGAAGAAATCCGCCTTTGCTTCCTCTTGAACAACCGAAACGAGCGCTTCTACAATGCGGTGTTGGAGGTGGCCCCGGCGATCCGGCGCAGGCTGGTCGAAGGGGAGCGCGCGAATGTGGAGCACCAGCGGGTGCACGTGGCGGACTTCAGCCGCTTCGTGCAGTGCTATAAGTGCCTGCAGTTCGGTCACACTAACAGCAAGTGCACCGCAGAGTCCCACCCGTGCGCCCACTGTGGCTCCACTGAGCACCAAATCAACTCGTGCCCCGTTCGCGCCGATCCCAATAAGGCGTGTTGCTACAACTGCAAGTCTGTGCGTAGTGCCAATACTAGCCACTCTGCTACCGACAACAATTTATGCCCTCGTATAGTCAATGCCATTAAAGCTCTCCAGGACAGCACTGACTACGGCTATTAGCAACATGTTGGCCGCCCTCGACATAATGATGAATAATGATGTGCCTCAAGTAGAAGGTAAACTTTAACGCCTTGCAAAGTTCAAATTCGCATCGTAATACACCATATCACACATCAACCAAATAGATAAAATTTAATCTAAGCAGATCATTGGCACCTAATTCTCAACAAAATAGCTTCAGATAAAAGCGACGATGGGTATCTGTATCAAATAGCAGAGACCCATCAACGCTACATTTATCATACAGTTAAACAAAGTATACCTATTTCATAAATAATGTATTGCCAAACAAATAAATTAGCGTCTTAAAAAAAAAAAAAAAAAAAAAAAAAAAAAAAAAAAAAAAAACCTAACCTAACCTAACCTAACCTAACCTAACCTAACCTAACCTAACCTAACCTAACCTAACCTAACCTAACCTAACCTAACCTAACCTAACCTAACCTAACCTAACCTAACCTAACCTAACCTAACCTAACCTAACCTAACCTAACCTAACCTAACCTAACCTAACCTAACCTAACCTAACCTAACCGATCAAATTTATAAAAAACATACAAGTGTGGCACGTTGTTTTGTTCGTCTCGGCGAGACATTTACGAATACACCTATCCCGTTTGAGTATTTGCGATTTTTCCGCGAATTTTCCGGGATTTTGATATTAACTTCATACATAGACGATATTAATTTAACAAAAAATTTTATTTCTCGAAATTTTTCTTCTTGACATTTAAATATTAATATATAGTAAAATATAAACACCCGCCCCGCGTCTGCTGGCGAAATCCGGTAGCGCTAGGTACCAAATTGTCCCGTCGGGAGCGATTTTCCCGAAAAATTTTCACTTTTTTCATAATAATTCAATAATTTTCTTCCAAAAATTTTCCAATAACATTCTATCGGCATTCTATTTAACGGCCCGCGTCGATAGACACCAAAATTAGCCAAATCGGTTGGTAACTTTTCCAAAAATTGACAAAAATTCGGCCCGCCCACCCACCCTTATCTCCTTTGGTATATCAACTCGGCTTCATAGGGAAAAAATTCAAAAATTTATTTTTTATTTTCTGACCCTCCAGACTAGTTTTATAGTCTCTAAGGGAATTATTGGCGCGCCTTTTCCACCTATTTATACAAACCTGTAGCAATTAGGGGCTAAAAGGCGTCTTGAATCCTCAAAATTTGCTAAGGGAGTGGGTCGAGAATTGATTCTATATCTTGACGGGAAATTGACAAAACCTCCTCAGGGAGCTAACTTGCTTCGAAGAGTGGAACCTAGAGAATACAAACGAACTGAAACAGAAATATAAAGTGACATAAATTAAATAAATTTAGACTAAGTTATAAGGTACGGATTCTACTTACTGTAAGGGACTGGATTCTTCTGCGGCTAATCAGACGATCCGAAGCAAGAAGTACCTGAAAACAAAGGATAATAAACCATTAGTTATAAGAATAATATTAATAATTTAGTTTTTAATTATACTAAATATATACAACTTATACAAATCTTAACCATATACAACTTATACAAATCTTATTTTAACAACAATTAACCTATACAAATTTAAATCTAACTTGATTGATAACGCAGCACTCCCCTTGTACCACTCAACTTGAAATTATTAATTGACTATATACACAAATTGTTTTCTTTAACTCAACGTGTCTTTGGTGCTTTCCTTGCCTATAGGATACGCAAGTAGAGTATAGGTTACGGAAGACGCCGCGATAATAAATATTAACTTGTGATATATTATTTTGTACTGTTTATAATTTGTAATAATGTCGTGTCCGTCTATAACACCACCTTCTGATTGTCACCATAGCGGGGAAAAGACCCTGGAAACAGCCCCAAAGAAACAGCTCCAGCCAAAGGGTAAAATAGCAAAAGAAAATATGGATTCCATCAAACGATCGCTGGGTAAAACCTTGACTAAACCTAGCAAAGAACTGGGAGGGCAAAGTGAGAACAGCGACGTGGAAAGCTCCACTTGCAAAACCAGAGCAGAGAAAGCTGTGTGCTTAAAAAATGAAGCTAGAGCTACACTTAAAGAGTCAGGGAACCTAAAAGGCACAATACGGGATGCCATTATCAGAATAGTGGGGGAGCTCTGCGATATGGTTGTAAATGGGGAGGACCCAGACAAAGGTCTGGGAGAGAAGTTGGTTGAGAGCGAAAGAGGAAGTACGACGATGGGGGGGGGGAATGTGGGAGGAGAAGTGGAAGGACTAAAGGTACAAATTGAAGCACACACCATATTGCTTAGAGAAAATATGAAAAGAATGGAGGAGCTAAAGGTGATGATCGAGGAGCGGAAGGTGCAAGGAGGAAATTCCTATGCGGACATAGTATCAGGAGGTCTTAAAAGGGGAGGAGCAAAAGAGACATTACATTCCATTGTGGTCACCTCAAAGGATGAAAAGGAGACAGGGGACGAGGTCTTGGGCAGAGTGAGAGAGGCGATGAATGTGAAGGACGGATGGATCGAGGTGCAAAGAGTGAGAAAGGGAAAGGGTAGAAAAGTTATAATAGGAATGGGGACTAAGGAGGACAGAGAAAGAGTGAAAGAAAAGCTGCAGCAGCATCAGGGTCAACTCACAGTGGAGGAAGTTGCCAATAAGGACCCGCTATTGGCATTGAAGGGAGTCATAAAAGCGCATAATGATGATGACCTTATAAAGGCACTAAGGAACCAAAACAAGGACCTGTTCCAGGGACTCGAAGTGGAGGAGGACAGAATAGAAGTAAAATACCGTAGAGCAACCAGAAACAAACTAACCAACACCGTGGTGCTTAAGGTCTCGCCTACGATCTGGAAAAGGGCTGTGGCTGCCGGCAGCGTTCGCATATGCATCCAGCGAATCTGGGTTGAGGATCAGTCCCCACTGGTGCAATGTTCCCGCTGTCTCGCTTATGGCCATAGCAAAAAATATTGCAGTGACACTATCGACATATGCAGCCACTGCGGCGGACCACACATGAAGTCGGAGTGCCCGGTGATTGGGGAGGGTGGCGCCCCGACTTGCAGCAACTGCAAGTCAGCAAAGATGGCACAAACAGACCATAACACCTTTGACAGAGAGTGCCCTATAAGGAAGAAGTGGGACGCCCTGGCTAGATCGGCAGTGGCGTATTGCTAAGGTTGCAATAAGGGATAATACGGTAGCCAACTCCACCAAAGTCTACGAAGTGGTCCAGGTGAACCTCCAGAGGATGAGGCTGGCGACGCAGGAATGGCAAGTGGAGTCTCGCGAGCGGGGGGTAGCGATAGCTCTGTTGCAGGAGCCGTACGTGGGAAGCGGGAAGAGGATGGCGGATTGTAGAGGAACCAGGGTTTTTCAATGCACCAAACAGGCGGGCGAGGTGACCAAAGCTGCCATTGTCATCTTCGACCAACAAATACCAGCCGTCCTGTATGACGAATTCACCACGACTAACCTAGTGGTGGTGAAAATAAAGATGGGTAGCAGAGAAATAATACTGGTTTCTCTATACATCGAGCCGACCACTCCCGTGGAACCGTATCTCGACGGGCTCAAACGCATCGTTACGACGCTCGCACCGCTCAGCGTCATCGTTGGGGGTGACTTCAATGCCAAGAGCCCATGGTGGGGCAGCATGGTGGCTGACAGGCGCGGAGATGAAACTGCGGGGGCCATTGCGGAAATGGGTCTGCACGTTCTCAATGCTGGGGATACCCCTACGTTCTATACAATCAGAAATAACAGGGAGTTCTCCAGCATTGTGGACGTGACGGCCTCGTCACCGGAATTGATCCCGCGGATACAGGGGTGGAAAGTGGACCAGGGATTCACGAGCTCCGATCATAATGCCATCACATTCGGTATTCGTGAGGCTAAGGCGGAGGGTATGGACGTGGAGCGCAAAACGAGAATATACAATACCAGGAAAGCAAATTGGGTCCAGTTTCGTGAGAAACTGGCCCAATTACACGCTGAACATAACCTCAATAAAAATGGAGTAAAATTAATAACTAACACAAACAATTTGGAATACATAACCCGGAAATATACAGATATCATAACGCAAGCAGCCGCGGAGACCATACCCAAAACCAAAAATAGCAAAATACCGAACTTACCGTGGTGGACGTCGGAGCTCGAAGAATCGAAGAGAGAGATGGTACGCAGGAAACGCCGGATCCGCTGCGCGGCTCCCGTACGCCGAGACCACGTGGTGCAGCTCTACCTGGAACAGAAAGTAAAGTATGAGAGGGATGTCAGGGAAGCGCAAACAAGGAGTTGGAAATTGTTTTGCGAAAGGCAGGATAGGGAAGGAATGTGGGAGGGCATATATAGGGTGATAGGCCGAACTGCGAGGAGGCAGAGCGAAGTCCCTCTGATAAGAGAGGGGAAGGGCCTGGACGCCGAGGAGTCTGCAAAATGGCTGGCGGAAACCTTCTACCCCGAAGATAAAGAGGAGGAGGATGGACCGTGCCACCGAGAAGCCCGTAGAGCAGCCTCGACAGTGAATGACAAGGGCCATAATGAACAGCATGACCCCCCATTCACTTTGGAGGAGCTCCAAGAGGTAGTGGACGGGTTCAATCCCAGGAAGGCACCGGGCGCCGATGGCCTTACGGCCGACATCTGCTCGCAGGCCGTCGCTGTGGACCCCGGATTTTTCCTAGCACTGGCAAATAAATGCCTCGAGTTGGGGTATTTCCCGGTTCTCTGGAAGGAGGCCATGGTGGTAATCCTCAGAAAACCGGGAAAGACTGACTACACAACTCCCAAATCCTACAGGCCGATAGGACTTTTGCCGGTGCTGGGAAAAATCTTGGAGAAACTGCTTGTCCGGAGGCTGAAATGGCACCTCCATTCGCGCATTAGTACTCGCCAGTACGGTTTTATGCCACAGAGGAGCACCGAAGACGCCCTCTATGACCTGTTACACCAAATACGTACTCATATTAAAAATAAAAAAATAGTAACGTTGGTGTCCCTGGATATAGAGGGCGCCTTCGATAACGCATGGTGGCCGGCGGTGAAACTGCGGCTGGCTGAGGAAAATTGCCCGATAAACATCAGGAGGACCATAGACAGTTATCTGGACAGCAGGAAAGTGACGGTCAATTATGGCGGAAGTAGAGCGGAGCGGGCTACCACAAAAGGCTGTGTGCAGGGTTCCATAGGTGGTCCCCTGCTCTGGAACCTCTTGCTTAATCCATTGCTGGTGGGACTGGAGCGGAGGGGTGAGTACTGCCAGGCATTTGCGGATGATGTGGTCATGCTCTTCGTGGGGGAAACAGCGCTTGACATCGAGAGACGTGCCAATGCCGCTCTCGCCTATGTCAGGGAGTGGGGTGCCCGAAACAAGTTGAGGTTTGCGCCACAAAAGACGAACGCAATGGTCTTGACGCGCAAACTGAAACATGACACCCCGCGCCTGAGCATGGGGGGGATAGACATTGGCATGTCCAAAGAGGTCAAGCTCTTGGGGCTCTGGATAGACGCGGCCCTGACCTTCAACGCCCATGTAGCATATACATGCAACAAGGCGTTGGCGATATATGGGCAGCTGTCCAGGGCCGCAAGAGTGAGCTGGGGTCTCCACGAGGACATTATCAGGTCCATATATACGGCAGTCATCGTCCCGATCGTAACGTATGCCGCGGCTGCGTGGGCGCCTGCCGTCAATAAGCTTGGAGTGCAGAAGAGACTCAACATAGTGCAGAGGGGATTCGCTCAGAGGATGACCAGGTCATACCGTACTGTATCCCTCAACGCCGCTCTGGTGCTGGCTGGTATCCTCCCCCTCGACCTCAAGGTGCGGGAAGCCGCAGCTTTGTACGAGGCGAGGAGGGGTATGCCGGTTCCGGGGTTGGGCGGCAGAGAGGTTGAGCAAAGGGCAAAGTTCGCCGTACAACCGCATCCAGCGGAAACTATAGCGGTGCAGTTCCAATGCCTGGAAAGCCGGGCTGACGTGGACGCAAACAGTTCGTGGGAGGTTTGCGTCTACACCGACGGCAGTAAGATCGAAGACAAGGTGGGAGCGGCCCTATCCATCTGGGTAGGAGGCGTAGAAGCCAAAACCAAAAAACTGTCTCTGCCGTCGTACAGCACGGTTTACCAGGCGGAATTGTACGCTTTATGCGAGGCGGCGAGGTTTGCCCACAATAGCAGCAGGAGCACCTTTGGCGTCTTCAGCGACTCCCGCTCTGCACTTGAAACGGTAGCCGACAGCGGTTCCGCTCACCCTCTGGCCTTGGAGACCCGATCGCATATTAAAAATAGCCGGAATCAGGGCAAGATTATAAACCTTTATTGGGTTAAGGCTCATGCCGGGCTCCAAGGCAACGAGCGGGCGGACCAATTGGCAAGAGAGGCTGCTCTGCACTCCAAGCGTAAGCCGGACTATGACTTGTGCCCCGTTTCATTCGTGAAGCGACAGATAAGAGATCAGTCGCTCCGGGAGTGGAACGGGAGATACGTCAACGGCGAGGCGGCGGCGACCACTAAGGTATTCCTGCCGGATGCCATAGCGGCATATAAGATCGTTAAGGATTTGGGACCAAAGGCAGTGCTCACACAAGTCCTGACCGGGCACGGTGGATTCTCCGAATACTTGTACAGGTACAAGTGTAAGGGGAGTCCATCGTGTATATGTGACAGCACAACCGAGGAGACCCTCCTACATGTCATCCTGTCGTGTCCCGTGTACGAAAAGAATAGGTTTGACCTTGAGCAGCAGCTGGGGTGTAAGCTGGCTAAGGAGAGTATTAAGGAGATAATGGCGGATCTAGAAAAAAGAAATGTATTTTTAAAATTTTGTATAGAGGCAGTGGAAAAAGTTATAAAAAGAAACAAAATGTAATTTGGAATATAAAATTTTTTTATAATAAACAAAGTAAATAAAAATATAAAAGTGATAACTTAAATCAAGAAAAAACAAAGACTCTGTCCCATGACCGAGGTAAATGGAGTAATACCAAAAAAAAAAAAAAAAAAAAAAAAAAAACCTAACCTAACCTAACCTAACCTAACCTAACCTAACCTAACCTAACCTAACCTAACCTAACCTAACCTAACCTAACCTAACCTAACCTAACCTAACCTAACCTAACCTAACCTAACCTAACCCAGTACTCGCCTTATAGCGCTCTATACAACATCTGCTCCGCGCAAAAAATTCGAAAAAATTGGTTTTCTTGGTATTATAACATCCAAAGTGTTTTCAAAGTGTTCCCAAGTGTTCAGTAAACCAGGATTCGTGTTGGCAAGTATTCAGCTCACCAGGGTTCCCGAGGAGAAGCAGGAGAACTTCAGGCAGCGATAAAATCGTTCAGGCAAGTGGGATTTTCTGGCTCAAATTAACACCGTAAAGCCCCCGTCGAGCTCTAAAGATCAAACTTTGGAGCTTGGAAATCCATCAAGAAACGGAGGAGATACGAGCTACTGAAGATCGCAAAATCCCCATACAAACGGAGGGATCGCTGCTAGCTGTGACGTCTGGCAAACTCGCGTCGAGGCTCGCACCTACGTAACGCGCGTCATAGCGCCTAACAATCGTACGTAACTCGCGTCACAGCGCTGGCCAGCGGACCGTCACGGCCCTAACTGAAGACTCCAAAGCGAGCTCCGAGACTTCGCCCCATCGTGCAGACCAGCCCAATACCTTCAGGTAAAATTGTCTTGAGGGTTTCCCCCTTCCTAAGGCGACAGGACACTCGAGTTTGGGCTCGCTCAACTCGGGATAAAAAGATCTTTCCACTGGGACCTTGTGCCCAGGGTCCAGTATCGCCATCCCCCACCCCCTGCCCCCCCCCCCTCCCAAATTTTTTCGGCTGACACCGGATCTATCCGTTTCAGACGAAAATAATTTTCCTTCCCCCCCCCCTCAACCCTCCCCCCCCAAGGCACTTTTCCCCTCTGGTCATATCTCGGGAACGGCTGGAGCTAGGAAGCCCAGAAAGGGCTCATTTGAAAGGGCTCAGCAAGACCTAAAACTTGATCCCAGCCGAATCCAGGAATCGGGACCGGGAACACCAGGAACCAGGAACAAAACGGGAATTTGCCCTGCAAGGATACCCGTGCAGGTCATTGCTATATACCGCAGATTCTTGCGGTTTCAAGTCAAGACCTGCCCCCTCCCCCCGTGACCGCGTCATCAACCCCCCTTGGGCTATCTCCGGCATCATTGGAGCTACAGAGTAGCGAGACGGCTCGTTAGATTCGTCTCTGAAAATCCAAGAGATTGGCCCCAACGGAATTTGGCAACGCGGACACCGAAAACATCGGGGAGCGAATAAGAGAATCCGAGAAAACTACAAGCAGCATCACCACCGGCACGCAACCACCATCCTCGCGTCGAGCTGCGGCAGTACCGTCGACAAATAGAATAAGGTAGTTTAAGTATTTTTAAGTATTTGTAAGCAGTAAAAAAAAAAAAAAAAAAAAAAAAAAAAAAAAAAAAAAAAAAAAAAAAAAACACCATGTCTGACAATTCATCATCGCCATCCCCCGCGGCTACGTGTCCCGCAACATATGAGGACACCGGCGCCTCCAGCAGCGCTACGGAAGCGACGACGACGGCCCCAATCTCGCCGATCACCCGCCAGCCGCTACACGAGGGTAAGCATGAATTGGAAACACAGAAAACACACACACACACAGACTCAAACACAACACCACCTCACACGCAGGCGGCGCCCGGGACCAGCAAAGCGGCCAAACTAATAAACATGTTGAGGAAGGTAGGCAAAAGCCCACCTACAGGCCCCCTCGAAGTGGGACGCAGCTGGGCCTTGGCGCAATCTGCCAAGAAGAAGACCAAATCTGGAGGGTTGCGCAGAGCCGTAGTGGTTAAGGGCGCGCAAGTTGCTGCCAGGAGGGAGCAGGTAGACGACGCTAGACAGCTGTCGGATATCTCGCTCGATGCCTCCCTCCTCGAAACCACCCAACCCCCCAACACCCAAAAAGAAACAAATGTACCACCCAGCGTGCAGATGCAGACGTCTGAGCCAGAGGAGTCACCCTCCGCGCAGGTTCCCGAGACTCTTGAGTCTCCAGACACCAAGGGAACCCCAGAACCGCTGGAAACAACCCAAGCCCCCCCCCGGAAAGACCATTATTCCATAGTGATCTCCACCACCCCCGTAAGGGAAGATGAGGAGTCAGAGGAACTGACTCCCGCCACAAACAGCGAAGAGAAGAAGGAGCAGCTAGTGGCATGGGAGGAGGAGGGACCGGAAGCCAGCTGGAACTGGGACAGCGAGGAGACTGAATTCTCCAAAAGAAGGCAGAGCATACTTCCGCCGATAGGACCACACACGGGAGTATGCAAGGACCTTGCGACAGAGGCGGCCCGGGAGTACTACCTAAAGGGGAAAGAAGCCATCGAAAGCTCCAAGACCCTGAAAAGGGAACTAAGAGCAACAGCTGTCGAGTGTATGGGCAACCTCTACGAGATCGTCCTCTCACTAGCCGAATCTAGGAACAGGCACCGCCTGAACTTGGAGATGGAACGGACGAGAGAACTAAAAAGATCTGTCTGCGTAGAGAGATTGCACCGCAAAGCGCTGGAAGACCAGCAGGCAAAATTCGAGGCGCGAATTAAGGACATGGCCGACTCCCTCAAAGGGACTTATGGTTCAGTCCAAAGAATTCAGAGCTGGCTCGATTTCGAGATGGACGGAGTGGTCACCAAATCGGTGAAGGCCGCAAATCTTGAAATCAGCCACCAAACAACAGCCGAACCACCGAATAAGCCAGCCAACAGCGCTAAGATACACAAGCGCCGCCCCTTGAGGAGGACCCGGACTGCACCTGCAAGACCAGCGGGGTCCAAAAAAGTCATGGACCACCTAGAACGACTCACCAGTACCGTCGGATCTCTGGTAACAGAAATCCACTACCTTAAAGGCGACACCATCAGGGAAAAAGGAGAAACTGCTCCCCAATCTCAATCTCCAGAGCAGCAGCGACAGGAAGAACCCTCCTATAAAGAGCTTAAGGAGGAAGTCATTGAGCTGCGGATGGACATGGAGCGGATGCTTCAAGAAGTCCGCAGCCTCAGACTTGTCTCGAAGGAGGAGATTGGGGAGGAGATCCGCGAAGTAACAGCTCCCCTGATGACCAAAGCCAATAAAATACTGGACGGGGTCGAAGAGGTGAAGGACGTAACCCAGGCCAACTCTGCACACGGCACAGACGCCCGCCAAGGTTTGGGGACTGAGCTGGCACTGGCGGATACCGCCGCACACCTGGAAGGGATTCTAAACCCGATCAGGGCGGAAGTGTCCGAGATCGCCACAAACAGTCGCCGAACGATGGAGTGGTACAACTCAACCATAAAAAATGTCCCCCTTCCTGCCAAAAACCCGCAGCTGAGCAGAACCTATGCTGCGGTAGCGCGAAGCGTACCACCCAAGCCGACCAAAAACCCGAACCACACACTGATTGTCTCTAGCGCCGACCCCAACAACACGGGCGAGAAGGTTCTAGAGGCAATCACAAAAACACTGGACTTTAAAAACACCGGTGTGGTAGTGGATCGAGTGAGGAAGGCTCGAAACAGCAAGATCTTGCTCAGCTGCGAGAACAAGGAAGACGTAAACCGGCTCAAACAACAAATAAAGACAAACTCGGCGTTAAAGGTTCAGGAGGCGAAACCGCAGAACCCGCTCGTAAAGGTCAACAACGTGATGGCATACCTCAAGGACGAAGAGATGGTCGAGCACATAAAGGCACAGAATAAAAAGTTATTTGAAGACTTGCCTGGCGACCACCAACACATCCGTCTGAGGTACCGAAAGCGAACGAGGAACCCGCTACAGTGCCATGCAGTACTCGAGGTAGCACCTCTACTCCACAAGCGCATGCTAGAGGCGGGGGCGGTCCACATAGCGATCCAAAGGAGAACCGTGGAAGACCAGTCCCCGCTAATACAGTGCGCCAAATGCCTTGGATACGGACATCCCAAGGCACTCTGCCGGGAGTCGGCGCAGTATTGCAATTACTGCGGCGGCGCCCACTCTTGGCAAGAGTGCAAAACAAGGCTGGAGGAAGGACCACCAAGGTGCAAGAACTGCAAAGACGCCAAGGCACAGAACGTCTTCCCGCACATGGCATTCAGCGACGAATGCCCGGAGAGAGAAGTGTGGGATAGACTAGCGCGTTCCAAGATAGCGTATTGCTAAAGGCAGCCACATGAATGGACCTGGCGCTCCCGGAGAGGAGACAGGGACGAAGCTGGGAATTGTACAAATCAATCTCCAGCGCTCCAAGATAGCCACAGCCGAGCTACTCAAAGTAGCAGAGGAAAAGGGAATCGCTATCGCTTTGGTGCAGGAACCGTACACCGGATCCAGCGGCAGAGTGAAGCAGTACCCCGGCACTAGAGTAATCCAGTGCTCCTCGAACATCAGCAGCCGAAACCCGGTAAAAGCAGCGATATACGTATTCGGGGACCAGTTTAGGATCACACATGATCCACAGCTGGTGTCCGAGACGGAGTCCGCAGCGGTACTGGAATCAGGCAGCTTCAGGCTTGGAGTAGTCTCAGTATACTTCGACGGGACAGCCGATATAGGTCCTTACATTGCGCGAACCAAGGCAGTATGCGAATCGCTCAACACGCCTAACGTATTACTGGCGGGAGATGTAAACGCCTGGAGTCACTGGTGGGGCAGCGAATCCGAGAACGAGAGAGGGACGGAATACTGCGCTTTTATCAACGAAATGGAATACCACATCCTCAACACCGGAAACACTCCGACCTTCGAAGTCTGGCGAAGAGACGTGCTATGCACCAGCATAGTAGACGTGACAGCGTGCAGCCCTTCACTGCTGGGAAAGATCAGGAATTGGAAAGTCGACAGAGCGCTGATCACATCAGACCATAACGCCATCACGTGCACACTGGAGCTAGGAGTGCGGCTGCAACATGCGGCAGCCCCTACTACCAGAGTATACAACACCAAAAAGGCGAACTGGTCGGCGTTCGACGAGACACTCCTGTCTTTACTAGCGGAGAGGAACATCACGCCCGCCGGAGTAGAAGAGGTAGTGTGTGGAGAGGAAATGGATATCCTGACAGATGCCTACACAACAGCAATTCGGGAAGCGTGCGAAAGCTCGATACCGAAGATAGGCAAAAAGCGCAGAGGTTCCCCCTTCCCTTGGTGGACGGAAGAGATTGAACAGCTCAAAAGGGATCTCGTTCGTAAGAAGAAGAGGATCAAGAACGCTGCTCCCCACCGGAAGGAACACGTGCTGCAAGAGTACAATGAGGCCAAGGCGTTATACGCCAAGCAATCTGCCGAGGCCCAAACTCGGAGTTGGAAGGAATTCTGTACGAAGCAGGAGAAAGAGAGCATGTGGGACGGAATCTACCGTGTCCTCAGGAAAACATCAGGTAGAAAAGAGGAGCTACTGCTTAGAGGACCGGATGGAAAGACTTTGGATCCCAAGCAGTCGGCAGTGCTACTAGCGAACACTTTCTACCCTGACGACGCGGTGGAAACCGACACCCCGCACCACACTCAACTCCGGAAAATTGTACAAGAAACACCTCAAGAGAGGTTGGGAGAATTGAAAGAGGATGACCCGCCATTCACCGAAGCCGAACTGGAGGCCGTGCTGCAAGAGCAGAACCCCAAGAAGGCACCGGGACCGGACGGATTCACCTCGGACATCTGCGCCAGAGCGATCCGCTGCTCACGGGATGTGTTCATGGCGATAGCCAACAAGTGCTTAGCCATCTCCTACTTCCCCAAACAGTGGAAAATCGCACATGTAGTCATTCTCAACAAACCGGGCAAAGAAGACTACACCAGCCCGAAGTCCTATCGCCCTATAGGCCTGTTATCAGTGCTAGGGAAAACGTTAGAGAAGCTTTTTGTGAGAAGACTACAGTGGCACCTACTCCCAACCCTCAATCCAAGGCAGTACGGTTTCTTGCCGCAACGCGGAACAGAGGACGCTCTCTATGACCTGATCGGACACGTCAATGCGGAAAAGGAAGCGGGGAGATCCGTGTTGATCGTGTCACTGGACATAGAGGGGGCCTTCGACAACGCGTGGTGGCCGGCTCTAATGAACCAGCTGAGGCTCAGACGCTGCCCCAAAAACTTATACCTGATGGTGGACTCATACCTCAAGGACAGAAAGATAGTCGTCAACTATGCGGGAGAAACCAGCGAAAGGGATACCACGAAAGGATGTGTTCAAGGCTCCATCGGGGGCCCCACCTTCTGGAACATTATCTTGGATCCCCTCTTGCATAGGCTATCGTCAGAGGAAGTTTACTGCCAGGCGTTCGCAGACGATGGAGTTCTGGTGTTCTCCGGTAAGACCGTAGAGGGAATGGAGGATCGCGTCAACAGAGTATTGGAGATGACGGTAGAGTGGGGGAAGGAAAACAAGCTGAACTTCGCAGCACACAAGACGCAAGTCATGTTGCTGACAAAAAAACTGAAGTACACCCCCCCCCATATCACCATGTCCGGAACGACTCTGACTCTGGTCGACGAGATTAAACTCCTAGGACTCACCATAGACAGGTGGCTCAACTTCAACACTCACGTGCGAAACATCTGCACAAAAGCGGCCAGCATCTACAAACAACTGACATGCGCCGCGAGAGTCACCTGGGGACTGAACACAGAAATCATCAGAACCCTGTACGTTGCAGTGATAGAACCTATCGTAACGTATGGGGCCTGCGCATGGGCAAAAGCGTCTGAGAACATCACAAACAGAAAAGCGCTAGACACACTCCAGAGGGGTTTCGCGCAAAGGATCTGCAAGGCATACAGAACAACGTCACTGCCGGCAGCGTTAATCCTAGCGGGAATCCTACCGCTCGATCTCAGAATCCAGGAAGTTGCGTCCCTATACGAGGCGAAGAAAGGGCTCTCCGTCGATTTCCTACCACCGCATCGTAAACTCGAGGAGATTGTTAAAGCCAAAGATTTACCACACCCGGCTTCTCAAATCGAACTAGAGTACACTCTACTCGAGGATATGACAGATGCCACCCAAACTGCCCTTCAGATTACTGGCCCACAGGTGTATACCGACGGGAGTAAAATGGAGGGCAAGGTGGGAGCGGCACTAACGTGGTGGGAAAGTGGGAAGGAGATACACAGCCAAGTCTTCAGCCTGGACCCCACGTGTACCGTGTTCCAATCTGAATTGTATGCACTCCACAGGGCGGTGTCCAGAGCGCTGGAGAGCGAAGAGGAAGCGATCAACATCCTTAGCGACTCAAGATCGTCGTTGGAATTGTTGTGCAGTACTCGGCTCACCCATCCTCTGGCAAAGGCTATCAGAGAGAGCATAGCAGTAATACGGTCGCGAGGGAGAAGGGTTCGCCTGTTCTGGCTCAGAGCCCACGTGGGCACGGCAGGAAACGAAAGGGCGGACGAGCTTGCCAAAGAGGGAGCCTCGAAAGAGAATCTCTCTCCCGATTACGCAGAAGTCCCGCTGTCATACGTCAGAAGAAAGATCAGGGAGGAATCTATTGCCAGATGGCAAGACAGATTCGATACTGCCTCCCAAGGTGCGGTAACGAGAACGTTCTTCCCCGATGTAAGTAAAGCTTACAGCTTCGTGCGAGGAACGAATCTAAACCACCTGCACGTTCAAATTCTGACGGGTCACGGCGGCTTCGGAGAATACTTGCACCGGTTCAAGTTGAAAGACAGTCCCGGATGCGAGTGCGACCCGAACGTCAGCGAATCGGTATGGCACATAATACTCGACTGCCCCAGGTTTCAAACTGCCCGTTACAACCTGGAGTGTGTCTGCAACCAAAAGTTGGGAAGGGAAGTGCTGAGCGATCTGCTCCATAACAAAAGCACAAAGGACCACTTCCTCAAATACATCGAGGAAGTCGCAGCAATCGCAACAAAGCGCAACAAGGCCACGGCTGGCGAGGCGCAACCCTCCTCGAACACACAAACACAAACACAAACACAAACCACACACACACAAGGGCAGCAGTGCTCATTTGGCAGCGAAGACCTATTGCCAAATCTCTTGCACTCAGCCGAGGCCGGCAAGCCCAGGCTCAGGGTCCGAGGAGTTGCCATGTTCATGAACAACAACTCGGAACGAGTGGGAGTGGCCTTCTGCAACGACAGGGCGAAGACAAACGTCTACATCTCACCGGGACTCGGTCTCCTATTGAACGGAAGCACAAGCAAAACTACCATGCGTCGTAAAATCTACGACGCCTTACCAACGGTATCAGTGGGGGGTCAGCGGTGTCGGATAGTGCGGAGGAAGAACAAAACCATCGCACTGTTCGCCACTGACGACAACTCCACAGCCTTCCAGAAGGTATGCAGCGTGCTGAAGGACATAGGGAACTGGAGAACGGGAGATACTCACACTCCTAAAGTGCTAAGCGTGGACGTCATGGCAGTGTCTCACCACACGGGCGAAACCCGGGACCACCTGGGTGCCCTTACAGCCTCGCAACACCACGAGGTAGTGGTATACGAAAACAGAGGTCAAGATCTCGGTTTTCTTTTGAGACGCGGACAGGGCGAAAGCGAGGCCGCTGCGAATCGCGGGGGACTTCCGAGTCAATCTCGGGACTCCAGCGGATCGGAGAGGCTGCAACAAGCGCTCGAGGAGGAGAGTCGCCAGTCGAAGCGGATAGTCACCGACCAGGACGAAGATAGGAAGAAGTCCACGGTCACCTCGCTCCTAAACCGAATGGCCCAGGCGATCGCAGGCCCAGTGGGAGAGAAAATGAGCAAACTCAGAAGAACGGTACTACAGGAAACGGCAGTGGCAAAATTCACAACCCCATCGACGTCCCGCCAAGAGGTTACGCAGACCACCCAGCGAACCAGAGCGGACATGGGACTTGTGACCCCCCCCTGGCTGAAGCCGGCGAACGATCAGCTGGCCCATATGGAGAACGCTCTACGAGAGTTCATAGCGATAACGGCTGCCACGCGCAAAGTCAATGAAGATATCTGCAGTGCAATATTGCGGACTTACAAGCGTGGCAACATAAAATCGCTCGAAGTGAAGCTAGAGGAAGCGGAGGCTGCAGTTTACGACCTCGACGCACAACGTGTGATACACGGGAAGGCGTGGGGGGAGTACATGGCGGCATACTGCGCAACCGAGGGCTTCATAGAACTCGAAAAGAGCCAGCCGGAAGAGGAGGGCCACATTCGGGCCATAAATCCTCCAAAAGACCCGAAGGTTGTGGTCGCCAAGTGCACCAGAGTAATGCTGGAAGACAGAATCCTCGAAATGGCTAAAACCATCTTCGGGGACCTGACAGAAGGCAACAGGCTGGAATGCTTGGCGGTACCAACATTCACATGGGTGAACGGAGTGCCCGGATGTGGAAAAACC
>NC_083524.1:55000-107500 GCF_032362555.1 Amyelois transitella
CCCACCCATATTAACCTAACCCCACCCATATTAACCTAACCCCACCCATATTAACCTAACCCCACCCATATTAACCTAACCCCACCCATATTAACCTAACCCCACCCATATTAACCTAACCCCACCCATATTAACCTAACCCCACCCATATTAACCTAACCCCACCCATATTAACCTAACCCCACCCATATTAACCTAACCCCACCCATATTAACCTAACCCCACCCATATTAACCTAACCCCACCCATATTAACCTAACCCCACCCATATTAACCTAACCCCACCCATATTAACCTAACCCCACCCATATTAACCTAACCCCACCCATATTAACCTAACCCCACCCATATTAACCTAACCCCACCCATATTAACCTAACCCCACCCATATTAACCTAACCCCACCCATATTAACCTAACCCCACCCATATTAACCTAACCCCACCCATATTAACCTAACCCCACCCATATTAACCTAACCCCACCCATATTAACCTAACCCCACCCATATTAACCTAACCCCACCCATATTAACCTAACCCCACCCATATTAACCTAACCCCACCCATATTAACCTAACCCCACCCATATTAACCTAACCCCACCCATATTAACCTAACCCCACCCATATTAACCTAACCCCACCCATATTAACCTAACCCCACCCATATTAACCTTTTTTTTTTTTTTTTTTTTTTTTTTTTTTTTTTTGTTACGAAGGGGAAATCCATTTACGGACGACCCCCCGGGTCTTCACCCGGGAGAGTGTGGGACTCCTGGCACCGAGTGTGCCAGACTACCGCACTAAAACCCCTCCGGCGCTTCCTTCCTGCCATTTCGAAGGCATCATGGGATCGGCTATGCATTCTACCATGATGCCCTCTGGCTCCTCGGTGCGGCTTTACCGAGGATCTTGCTTTATTGGGCGACTAGTAAGTTGCTAGTCGCCCATACTGCCCAGGATTAGTGGTCCTGTTGGGGGAGTAGGTGAGCACGGTAACGTGCTCGCCTTCTGCCACCCCGTCCACGTCTATGTGAGGGCGCGTTTGGATCTTCCTCCCGCGCCCTCTCAGCAGCCTCCTTCTGCGAGATGACGGTCTCACAGAAGGAAGCAACCGCCACCCAGTTCCTCTCGCTGCATAACATCCTGTCAACGACGTTATGCAGCGAGAGGTCGCCATCCCCCAAAATTTCCACCAGCTCTTGCCGCTGCGCCGACCACCTTGAGCAGTCTGCCAGAGTGTGTTGGGCCGTGTCGTCCGGCTCTCTACACTCATGGCAGACCTCGCTCCCCTCTTTCCCAATACGGTACAGGTAATGACCGAAGCAGCCATGCCCGGTCATTACCTGTGCCAACCTGTACGACACCTGGCCGTGGTGTCGATCCAGCCATTTGTCCAGCGATGGAAGGAGTGCCCCGATGGTGCGAACTCCGAATTCGGAGTTTTCGAGGTCACTCCTCCATCGCTCCCGTAACCTAGCCACGACCAGGTCCCACGTCTCCCTGCCTCTGCCGTCCACTTCTCTTTCGGCGGCAGGCAGAGCCCGCCACCTTGCCCTCTCCTTGTAGGCCTCCATATGGGCCAGCGCGTCCAGTTCCCACGGTGGGGTGCCAGCTAAGGCGCAGGCTGCCGCCCACGCCACCGTTATGTAGGCCCTGCATATTCGGATGGCTACCACTCTTTGTGGCCGCCGAAGCAGGGCCTTGTTGGCAGCGGAGAGCCTATCCGCCCATATCGGTGCCCCGTACAGTGCCATGCTGCGAGTGACATTCGCGTACAGGCGACGGCACGGGGCACCCGGCCCTCCTACGTTGGGCAGCAGTCGGCTGAGTGCTGACGCTGCACCAACGATTCGGGGAGCCATTCGCCTAAAGTGCTCCCCGAAGTCCCACCGTGGGTCCAGTATGATGCCGAGATATTTGATGTTCGGCATCATCCGGACTCTTTCTCCATCTACTAGAATGGACGCGCCAGCCGGAGGCCTCCAACCTCTTCCGCCGAAGGCAATGGCCTCAGTTTTGTTGAGGGCCACCCTCAGTCCCAGCAGCCTGATGCGGTAAACCATCAGGTCTGCCGCGACTGCCGCTCTGCGTAGGGTCCCCTCTAATTCTTCGCCCCAGACAGCGACCAACGTGTCATCCGCATAACAGATGACCGCCATCCGGGGCAAGAGGACCCCGCGGATGGCCCAGTCATAGCCGATGTTCCACAGCAGGGGTCCCAGCACCGACCCCTGGGGAACACCGCAAACCATTGCCCTCGACGTTATCATGCCATCCTTATTCTCGTAGAGCACTACCCTCGCCGTGAGGTAGTGCTCCACGATCCTCCGTAGATAAAGGGGCACCCCGTGGAACCGAAGTGCCTCCTTTATCACCTCAAAGGGGATGGAGCCGAAGGCGTTGGCGATGTCAAGGGACACAGCCACGGCCCCACCCCCCCTCTCAGTTGCCCTCTCCGAGAAATCCCTCAATGCCCCGATCGCGTCGATGGTAGACCGCCCAGTCCGGAACCCGAACTGGCGGTCCGAGATGTCCGGCCCCCTGTTTTCAAGATGCCGGATGATCCGGGATGCTATTACTCGTTCGAGCATCTTTCCGGATTCATCCAGCATTACAAGGGGCCTCCATCCGCTGGGGGAGTCCTCTGGCCGACCCTCTTTCCTCAGAAGGCAGAGCCGGCCTTCCTTCCATACCCCTGGGAACCGCCCTGTTTGGAGACAATCTTCAAATAAGTCCCTCAGGCGATCCCCAAGGTGTATAAGCGCCACCGGTATGACTCGGCCCGGGACCCCATCAGGACCCGGCGCCTTTTTGCTTCGATGGAGTCGGTCTATGACCCGCTCCATCTCTGCGTCAGTGACCGGCGGCACTTCCATCATATCGGAGGACTCCCGCTCCGGGGCAGCCATTCTCGGAGGGGCAAACTCTGGGACCTCGGGGAAGAGTCCCTCCACCACATTTCGGAGGAGCTCCGGTTCAAGAGAGGCCATCGGGGCGGCACACTGCATTTTGTTCCGTACAAGTTTGTACGGCCGCCCCCACGGGTCCCGGTCCAAGGCGGCCAAGAACTCTTTGTAGGATTCGTCTTTGGCCTTGGCAATCGCCTTGGACAGGGCCTCCTTAGCCTCTCTAAGTGCCGTGCGCAGGAGCTCCTCCTCACCCTCCACGGTCGTCCGTCGCCGCCTACACCGGGTGTATGCCCGGCGGGCACTATTGCTGGTGCGTCGGAGTACGGCGATCTCCGTCGGAGTACGGCGATCTCCTCCGACCACCAGTGCACCCGTTTTTTATTAGACGGCGGACCCGATCTCCTCATAGAGGCGTCACAGACAGCGACAAGCGACGCCCGAAAGCGGCAGGCCCTCTCCTCCACGTCGACGGACCGGTCTGGCGATTGTGTTCGCCAACGCTCAATCATGGCCGCCTCTTCAGCTGAGTCAGCGTCGAGGCTGGCCAGGCTCCACTTGCGGAACCGGTCCCTCGGGAGATTGCGATCTTGACTGGGCGGCCGCACCGAAGCCGGTCTGGAGACCGACATCCGAACATATAAATGGTCGGAGAGGGTCTCCACATCCCCCAGGACACGCCAACCTGTGACACGTGCAGCGGCGGAAGGGGTAGCGAACGAAACGTCCACTATGGAGCCCCCATTCCACCGTACACAGGTGTTGGCAGTGCCCTGGTTTAGGACACACAGCCCCGATGCCACCATCCAGTCGGAGAGGATCCTGCCGCGCAGGTCAGTGACGGGGGAACCCCATACCAAAGACTTGGCATTAAAGTCCCCCGCCACTATTACAGGCATGGGCGCCGCTCCCGCAATAATCCGCCCCACCTCTAAGAGGAGGGACTCAAACTCCCGTCGCGGTCTAGATGGGGCGAAGTACACAGCGACAAGAACCATGTCGCCCCATCTAGCCGCAACGTAGCCCCGGCCTGCACTCTGCTTGACCAGAGGAGGCCGGTCTCCCAACCGGGGTATGGTCACCGCGACCTCTCCCTCCGTGTCCCTTACCCACGTAGGGAGTGGGGGAACAAAGTACGGCTCAGACACAATGGCAGCACTAATGCCCCACTCCGCCAGGTGTTGCAGCAAGAGATCTTGCGCGCGGGCGGAGTGGTTGATGTTGCACTGCAGCAGCTCAAGTGCTTGGTGCTGACGTCTGGGCATTAGTGCTCCATTGTGTTGCCTACTCTTTTTAGCCCGGTGGGCTCCAGTCGTCCCCTGGTGCGCGGGGGGTTACACGCCTTCCCTCCCATTGTGTGCTTCGCCGGGAGTTTGGCATGATGGCACACCGCGCACCAGGGCTCCTTCTCAACACATTGCTGTGTGAGGTGCCCCGTTTTCCCGCATCTGTGGCAAAGTTCCGACCTGTCCACCGGTGATGGGCACAGCGCCCACGTATGGCCCAAACCCATGCACCTGAAACAGCGCATGGGCAGGGGTTCCAGGCCAGTGATTTTGGCAGACGACCAACCGATCAATATACGGCCGTCTGCCACGAGGGCGTTGGCCACGGCTACTGGGCAGGTCACGATGACAGCCCCGGTAAAGTCCCGTGTCATTCGGATCTGCCCCACCTTTACATGTTCCGGTGGACATTTGCCAGCCAGGGACACCTCATTCCGCAAGGTCTCCGGGGTGATTGATTCATCAAACCCGGAGATTTTAATTTGGGCCGTTTTGTACGGCCTCGTGACCTCGGCCACATCCCCCACCAGATCCCGGATTTTGTCAGCAAGGTTGTCAGCGACAACGCTGCTGTCGTTTCCGGGAATCTCGATGATTCTGGCGCCCGTCGCCGTACTCCTCACCGCCACGTGATCCACACCCACGGTCGCCAGTTTTATAGTGGTGACCCTTCCCATCACCGTTTTGTAGTCGACTGTGGCACCCGACTTGAGAGTCACCACCACAGCCGTCGATTTGGGAAGGGCATACTGCCGCTTGACCGGTGCGGGGGCCGTAGGGCGAGGAGCCGCACCATCCACCTCAGGGGGGGAGGATTTTTTCCCCTTCCCCTTATTTTTCCCTTTTTTCACTACCTCCGTCCAAGAGGAGGAGGGGGAGGGTTCCTCCTGGGGTGGGGCGCCAGAAGCATCCTGTGAGGGAGCTTGCTGGGCCTTTGCCGTTGTGGCTTTAGGCGCTTTGGGCGCCGGGCCAGGTCTTGCCGGGGGCATCAGGGTGGAACCTGCAACTGCCCCCACATTTCCGGGTTGTATGGGTGCCTTAACTTTTTTGGCATCATGGGCCTTTCCAGCCTCCTTATTGCGACGGTCAGCCGCAAGTGGTGGACGCAGCACCTCCTGAGGGGCAACAATAGCCCTCTTTTCTAGCTCCTTTATGCGGTCATTCATCATTCCCCCCAGAGAGAGGAAAAGGTCCCTGGTGAGGGACTCTCCGAACGACCGCATGGAGCGGTCAACTTGGGCCATAATATCGGCCGTCGAGTCTAGGGTCTCCGCATTGGGGGCCTTCCTCTCCGAGAATGCGGTACGGAGGGCTTTGGTCTCCTGCCTGAGCAGCGCCAACTCCTCCCGCATTCTCTTGTTGTCGGCCGCCATTTTGCGGATGGCCTCTGCCTCTTCGCCTCGGTCCGAGATTTTATCCGCCGCTGCGAGGATCTCGGCACAGGCAGCCTTCATTTTCGCCCAAGTTGTCCCCTTGAGGTTGCCCGACTTCTTGGCCTCCTCAAGTACGGTTCGAGCCGCCTTGCGTACCACCTCCAGTTGACCGTCCACTATTGAGGCCTCACTGGTGTTCTCTTGGGGATCTTTTAAATAACCCGCCGCTCTGTCCGCCTCATCTTCGAATTCGGCGAATTCCGACGCCATTTGTGATAGCCTGGCCTTAGCCTGGCTCAGCCCCGCACTGGTCGCCTTTGCCGGCGCACGCCCTCTTTTGGGCTCGCTAAATTTTGCACCCTTTTCAGGGAGCGTGTCCTCCTCAATGTTTTCGGCCCTCCTCTTTGGTGGCGAAGTTTGTGTGCGCCGACCAGCGTGACGGCCCCTCGTGGCTGTGTTGATTTTGGGGCCTCGCGATCTTAGTGTAGGCCCCTCCAGCGCCTTCCGTTTGCGGGGAACACTGCCCCTGCCGTCCTTGAGGTCTTCCATCATTGTGGCTTCCGGAAGGCTGTCGTAGTCCTCGTCGGATGTCGGCGCGAGGATTAGCGACCCTCGGCTCGTCGACCGTGTCGACAATTGGGAGGGACTTGCGTCCCTCTGGCGGTAAGTGCCCCCCCCAGATACGGTGGGGCAGCCCACGCCCGAAGACGTGGGGAGGGATTCTCCGACTCCTTGGGAGTCGGTACCCTCCTGGGGTATTGTAGTTTTCTTAGACGCCATTTTCATTGATTTCCTTTTTTAACAGGGTGAGGTCCCTGATCTCCTCCACCTCTTCAGTGGGCGCTTGGGACGGGACTCCCCCCCCGCCATTCATCCCATCGGCACGCCCGACCTTGGGATTAGGGTTATTTTTTATTGAGGTTTTCTTCCTCGCGACGAAACGTCCTCGGCCCCATCAATTTGGGGTAACGAGTTGCCCGGCGCCGAGCCGAAACCTGACGCCGCGCGAGTCACATCCACTCACTGTCTGAGGGCAGACAAGAGGGAGCGACTGGTAGGCGGACCTGGACGCAAAAGCGTCTGCCCAGAAGCCAGTTAGGCTATTCAACCCGTCCATGTGTCAGGACATTTGCCGATGGATAACAAAACCCCTAATAGCGGAGAGTTATTAACCATCGCCCAGGGTGCACCAGCCCAGTGACTTGTCAGCCCGCCGCTATCACCGGATCAAAGATCAAGCAACAGAAGCAAAGCTTTCAAGGTACTGAGCCAACGTGGAGGTTTCCTGACCGTAGCACCCCACCACCCATATTAACCTAACCCCACCCATATTAACCTAACCCCACCCATATTAACCTAACCCCACCCATATTAACCTAACCCCACCCATATTAACCTAACCCCACCCATATTAACCTAACCCCACCCATATTAACCTAACCCCACCCATATTAACCTAACCCCACCCATATTAACCTAACCCCACCCATATTAACCTAACCCCACCCATATTAACCTAACCCCACCCATATTAACCTAACCCCACCCATATTAACCTAACCCCACCCATATTAACCTAACCCCACCCATATTAACCTAACCCCACCCATATTAACCTAACCCCACCCATATTAACCTAACCCCACCCATATTAACCTAACCCCACCCATATTAACCTAACCCCACCCATATTAACCTAACCCCACCCATATTAACCTAACCCCACCCATATTAACCTAACCCCACCCATATTAACCTAACCCCACCCATATTAACCTAACCCCACCCATATTAACCTAACCCCACCCATATTAACCTAACCCCACCCATATTAACCTAACCCCACCCATATTAACCTAACCCCACCCATATTAACCTAACCCCACCCATATTAACCTAACCCCACCCATATTAACCTAACCCCACCCATATTAACCTAACCCCACCCATATTAACCTAACCCCACCCATATTAACCTAACCCCACCCATATTAACCTAACCCCACCCATATTAACCTAACCCCACCCATATTAACCTAACCCCACCCATATTAACCTAACCCCACCCATATTAACCTAACCCCACCCATATTAACCTAACCCCACCCATATTAACCTAACCCCACCCATATTAACCTAACCCCACCCATATTAACCTAACCCCACCCATATTAACCTAACCCCACCCATATTAACCTAACCCCACCCATATTAACCTAACCCCACCCATATTAACCTAACCCCACCCATATTAACCTAACCCCACCCATATTAACCTAACCCCACCCATATTAACCTAACCCCACCCATATTAACCTAACCCCACCCATATTAACCTAACCCCACCCATATTAACCTAACCCCACCCATATTAACCTAACCCCACCCATATTAACCTAACCCCACCCATATTAACCTAACCCCACCCATATTAACCTAACCCCACCCACCCGGGCAATTTTTCTTATTTATAATTGTTTGAAGAGAAACCATATCGCGCTTTATTTTAGATCAGCGCCATCTATTATGTTTTTTTTATCGTAGCTTTGCTTTTGTCTGTTTTATCGTAGCTTTGTGGTCTGAGAATCGACCAACATCTATCTTTTATTTATACCCCTTAGTGCTTAACGAGCAATACTATTTAACAAGCAATGTTTATGTATAAGTATATAAAGAGTAAACACAGCCTGAGAAGAAAAAAAAAAAAAAAAAAAAAAAAAAAAAAAAAAAAAAAAAAAAAAAAAAAAAGGTCTCTGCGGGTCTTCACTTTTGCACTTTTGGATTATCAGAGTTCACCAAGTTAAATAGCTCGCTATCCTCTAGCTGCTACGGACTAGTCAACTCACCTCTTACAAGTTGTTAAATTCTTCCCGTTCAAAAAGGTACTTAAAGCGTTTTGCATATTGTTTGTAAATCTTTCCACATCTACCGACCCATCTGATAAATCGGATGCGGTTAATTACTACAAACTTTTTCCTTTGTTTAAAGATCTACTTATACGATATGTATATAACATTTTTTTAGAAGATTTAACTTTTTGCTAATATCCTAACTACCACACTAGGTACAGCTTTATTTATTCTAATTGCACCTTTAGAACGGCTTAAAAAATGTATGTTACCAAAAATCTGTTTTTTGAATTCGATTTGAATTACAAATACTTTGTCTAACCTAAAACCAAAAAAATAATAATAATATAAGTAAGTCTTTGGTGATACTTACAATACAAAATTAAAAGCGGTCCCCTAACGTAGCGGACGTATTTCTTGAAATTTATTACGTAATACATACCTACTAAGTTACCCTAAGATTGAGTTTCTTGCATTATTTCTTACTTAGTCGGGATTTTTTTTATTTAATATTTTATCCTTAAGATTTTTCACTGCAGGGTCCCCGACTTCGCCGATTTAGAGTTGTGATTATGAAGATTTCAGGAAATTTTTTTATTAGAGCATTACATATGAGCAATGAAGGAATGAAAAGTGTGTCTATGTACTTCTCCAAACGGGTTACCTAGACACTGCCGTACTGTAATTCAAACATTAACAAGTAATTAGCAGCAATTTGTATTAAAGATTTTCTGTTACAAAAATGAGCAAACACATTATAAAAATAATAAACACAAGTAACCATAGCACGTTTTGGATGTGCGCAATATGGATGAGCGCCATCTAGCGTAAAAAGGGGAAAAACTAATCACACATCCCGCCCGCCAAGAACTTTGTTTTTTTCTTCCAGCTGTCCTTTCGATTAGGGTCACCATCTTGGTGTGTACTCTTTTTTGCGGTAACACAGACTCTTAATTATATTGTATCTATATACAAAATTTCAAGACAAGAAACAAACAAATAAACTCTTTTATAATATTTGTTAACAATCGCGTAACCAGAAGGAGAAATAAGTAGAAATTATTAGTCAACATACAGTGTAATTTTTAATCAAAACACTCACCTTTTTAGAAGACGTTTCGAAGGATGAAAATATTATATTTTCCTAAACATATCCCCAATCTACTAGTATTGGCCGAAACGGTTTATCTGAATTTGCAAAATTTTCATTGAGTCAAGATAATCGTCCTTTTCTATGCGTAGGTTGATACATATTTGGCTGGATTCTTTCTTGTTCTCTGTAAGCATGTAATCAAAACATGATTACGCGAGTAGTGAGTGAGTAGAGAGAGTAAACAACACGCGCCTCGGACATAGATACAGTCGGCGCGCCGCACTCGCCGTGTGGTGTGCGCCGCTACGAGGCCGAGTGCCTTCCTAATGTGCTCTGATTAGCTCTATTCAGTGCGAGACTTGTGATTACGTCCTCTTGTAACTTGTGATTCGCGGCATCAATATATCAATGCTAAAGGCTACGACATGCGGCAGTCGGTTTCGCTTCCATTATGAATGCTTCTCATACGCTTGAGCATTTGAGCGAGAACCTGTGGTTGAAATACTTTCAGACGGTTGAGGAGATGGTTTCGTTAAAAATTGTGTACATAGTGTTGATGCTGATCATCTTCTTCGCGGGGATGGTCGGCAACATGGTGACGTGCGTGGTGATTTACTACGACCGCAGCATGCACAACGTCACCAACTACTACCTGTTTAACCTCGCGGTGTCGGACCTGGTGGCGTTATTGACTATATTGCTGGAGGTGGCCTATTACAGCGGAAAGATTCCGATACCGACGGACGTGCTGGGAAATGCGGTCTGCAAAATGGAGACGTTTATGCTAGGCGTTCTGTGGAACAACAGCATCTTGATCATAACGGCGCTGGCGGTGGAGCGGTACGTGGCGGTCGTGCACCCGCTGGCGGTGAAGAGGCGGCGCGTGCGGCGGCGCGTGGCGCGGGTGATGGCGGCCGCGTGGAGCGTGGCCGTGCTGGAGACGCTGCCCGACGTGTTCTTCGTCAAGATGCTGTACACGCGGTTCGGGCCCGTGTGCTTCGTGACGCTGTCGTGGTACAACCAGGTGCTCAGCGCGGCCGCGGCGTTCTGCAACTTTCTGGTGCCGCTCGCGATCATGCTGTACGTTTACATCGTCATCGCGCTTACTGTCAACGCCAGCTACCACACTACTGATGAAGACAACATATTTAATCAACTGAATTACAAGAAGAAGATCAACAAACTTATCAGTAAGAATTCACAATAAGTGAATACTTATATATCATATCCGTATGACTATGATTTTAAGAAGTAGGTACTCATCAACTTATAATCAATTCAAGTAGGGCATTGCTCGAAGTTTCATTAGCAAAAATCAATTCCATTATAAAAGTTAGGGCCGAACCTTGTAAAGTTCGTGTATTTGTGCTGTCCAACCTTGCCCAGTTCTCAGTTTATAGTATATGATAAACGTATAGCCGGGAGAGTAAAAAGATACAAACTACGAAAAACCCAAAGAACCAAAAACATTTTTATGTTAAGAGAGTAGGTATTTAGTATTTTAGTATTTTTTTATGTGTAGACCTGTTGTATAAACTTAAGACCTTGTTGTACTCATATTATGCAAACTAGTGTGCAAACTGCAATAAATTTTGTGTTGCTGGTGTGGCGAAATCTATACGCCATAAATCACAAAAATAAAAAATAGCATCACGCGACGCTATCAGTCGTAAACAGCGAAAAACCTAAATCGCGCAAGCAAAGATTTCACAGATTGGAGCTATATATACAACCTCCGACACAACATTGTCGGAGCCGCGGTTCCCCAGGCATAACACCTAGCCTGGCGGAAGATCTTCCCTTTGGTGGCGGTCGAGCCGAATCATCGCTCCCGCTACATTGGTGACACCGACGTGATTGAAGGCAACCTTCTCCATCATTATCAACTCCAATCCTCAGCATCACTCCTCACTCTGCAAGCAGTCTCACAGCAAGCCAGCAACTGGGTATCGCAGCAGGTCCATCACAGCCAATTCAACGAGCTTCCTGGTCCTGTCTCCACCCGCACTCACTCTCATCGACTTCGGCGACCGACGCGTCTACGCAGCCCACGCCTGGATCTCATCGGCGGCGTCTCTTCTCCAGCGTGGCAGCTCCTACCGACGCCGACAGTGTCGACATCGCTCTCAACAGTTCTCGACTCACCGCAGACTACGAGCATTATCTCCACTTCCGACTCACTAAGAAAACAACCTGGCACTTGCAAGCTCACGCACAGATTGCACAGCAAAAATGAAAAACCAAGACTTCAGACCTCCGGTCTTGGGGGGGAGTACTGTGGCGAAATCTATACGCCATACTGGTATAATGGTTATGCAACAAGTGTTTCAGATCTTTTATTTTTATACGCTAACAGAAAATGCTCTATCAGTCTGAACAACTTTTGTTAGACGTCTTTTCGATATTTCCTATATTTTAGCAGAGCTGTTATGGTTTGACTTCAGCTTGTCCAGATTCCAAAATAAGCTCTTTATGTGGGCGAGATATAAAAGCTATGCAATTTCATTAAAATCCGGAGATTATCGTGTACAATCAAACATACTAATAGAATTGCATTTTTTTTAAATTCATGCTCGGTTAGTTTCGTCATCGTAATGAATTATTTTTTTGAAAATATACATAATGTACAGACTAAATTTTTTTACTGTTTTATTTTATGTATTGATGATAAAAATTTAAATTTGAGTGAAAAGAACCCGCATTCCTAATCGCTTGTACTTCTTTCCTTAGAATGAATGCTTCCTTAGAACCTAACAAATACTTAATATGTGTTGATGTCCAGTGGCGCTGACGCTGTCGTTCCTGGCGTGCTGGCTGCCGTACTTCAGCCTGCGCGTGGTGTACGCGCTCGGGGACCCGCGCATGCTCATCGGGCTAGCTCAGGTATGTCTCCCGCTCGTCGCGACGACTGATCAGCGCCGGCCACAGACGCGCACGCGGTTCGCACTGCGCTGGGCAACGGCGCGTGCCGCCGGCGTCGCTCTGAAACCAGCCTGACGTGATGGCTCTTGTTGCAGCACTGGCAGGTGTGGTACGTGGTGGTCTCTCTCGGCGCGTGGTTCAGCTCGATGCTCAACCCGCTTCTGTTCAGCCTCATGTCCACCAAGTTCAGGAAAGCCCTCAAGGTAACTGCGGACTGGCATCTTTGTTAGTAGGTACCTTTTCACAAAATCATACTTATACGTAATAGCATATTTTCGATTGAATTATCAGGGTTCTAATTGTCTGTTAAAGTTTACCTTTCCGTAAAAGGATTTCTTTACGTTCGACCACTTGTAATCAGAATTCGGATATTTCGGAAATATATAAGCATAACAATCTAAGACAATTGTTGAATTTAACTGATTTGAGGATAACTTCATAGATATACATATCTGTATTCTTTGGTTCTTGATTTTGAACTTCTACATTAAAAAATCTGTTTCTTTTCAGAATCTATGGTACACCAAACTGTTGAGACGTAATTTAGAACGTGAGCCAGTCTGGCTTTAGTTTGGAATAAAGAAGAAGGAAGAAGATAGTCAATGCCCGACATTCTCCGCACATTAGATATACCTACGTTAATGAAACACATTCCGTGTATGATCTAAGATCCCGTGTGACCTCGCCAAAAGCTATCAATTATTGCTGGAGCCGAAGCAGGCTGACCGTCCTCGATCAATGATATGATTTACAGCGATCCAATATTTTCAATATGATAATGACATTGAACTTGTACCTGCAGCGTCAACCTTCTGTAAGATTTAAGTAAGATGTACGAGTGGGCCTACTCGGCTTAGTTGTCATGTTAATAAACAAGAAAGCATTTGTAGTTAATGGTGAATAAAATTTCTTAAAAACTATATACGATTTAATTGGGCCTGAATTACCTGATATGCTTTATTTCAGAAATGTTTACTGTAGCATGTTTATTCGCAGTCGTCCAGATAACAGCCGTAATTTCAAATATTGAATCAGGGCGCGCGGCGCGTGCGCCCGGCCGCCGGCAGCGGGCCGCGGAATGTCCTTCACTAATGTTGTTCACGGTCGAGAGCCCCAGTAATTCATTATTTGTATCTACATCTTCTATATACATAAAAGCGAAAAACACTAACTCACTGATTAAGAAATCTCAAAAACTACTGAACCAATAAGAAAAAAAGATTTGGCCGGAATGAAGATTGTTAGAAGAGACTAAAAAGGAGATATCATCGATATACGCATGTCGCACAGGCATGCAGACCCAACAATCTCGAAAACAATGATTTTTTTTCTAACGAAGACTGCAAGAAATTAAATTCGAAATGTAGGAAATCGGTAATCTGGCAAAGAATTAATGGATGTGAGCCTTTTCAATGGGAAATTAATTCACTGTTGGCTGTTGGCCCTAGAGAGTTCTTGCGAGACTCGACGTGCCTAGCGGCTATTAGTTCTCAGTTCCACGAGATATAAATATAAGTTAGCCCGATGTGCATTTGTGTGCTACACCAGTTCAAGGGACTACTTATCATTCAGCTGCTGGTCTCTGCAACAACAGCACAGACATCATAAATAGCGCTGAATAAACTATTTTTTTTTATAACTGTTATTTTATTTCAAAGGCTCTTGTTGTTGCAATACAGACAACAGACAGCTCCATAGCAAAATATGAAAAATACAGACAGTCAAAGAAGCATTAATTAAATCTCGCCATTTTCAATGAAAATAGACAGCAAGTTTGTTTACACCTCGTAGATGTTTGATATACAAATTCCCGTTCGTCGTGTGTAGAATTACCTACCGAATGAATGGGCGACATAACCTTATAAACTGTTTGTGTAATTTTTTTTAATGAACCGGACAACATTTGATAAGTACATGCATATAGTCGCGTCTATATCCCTTACGGGGCATAGCCACGGCCAACAGTCTTGTAAAGACTGAAAGGCCACGTTCAGCTATACGGCTTAGTGGTGGAATTAAGATTCAAATAGTGACAGGTTACCTACTAGCCAATCGATATCAAACAATAAAGAATCCCAAGTTATTGTTCGCCTATCCATGAGTCTAGTCTGAGCCTAGGTAAGTAATTTATGAAAAAGTGAATTAATCTTTGTTGTATGTATGTTTACTGATCAAATAAAATTAGCAAATTGGGCATCAGTTTACCTAGAAACTGGCTGCGCGCGCCAGCACGCGCGGCAGTGGGCGAGCACCGCGCGCCGCCCGCCGTCGTGCCGACATCGCCGCGGGAGCTTGCATTCCGCGCGAACTCGTCCGTGATATGTCTCACACGCGCCGTTCACAGCTCACGGGGACTACACGTGGCATTGCGATATATTTCTGAGATGAACGCTACTCGTCCGCTCGACCCGTTCAACGAGAGTCAGTGGTTGCACCACATCGCGACGGTGGAACAGGTGGGCGCGTTCCGCATGGGTCACCTGCTGCTGATGACGGCGATCTTCGTCGCGGGAATGATCGGCAACGTGCTCACGTGCCTGGTGATCTACTGCGACCGCAGCATGCACAACGTCACCAACTATTACCTGTTCAACCTTGCAGTGTCGGACCTGGTGGTTTTAATAATTATGTTCATAGAACTTATATACAAAGTTAGGCAGTTGTCGGATCAGCAAGACGAGTGGGGCGACTTGGATTGCAAAGTGCAGTTCTTCATGGTGGGCGCCCTGTGGAACAACGGCGTGCTGATCATGACGGCGCTGGCGGTGGAGCGGTACGTGGCCGTGCGGCACCCGCTGGCGGCGAAGAGGCGGCGCGTGCGGCGGCGCGTGGCGCGCGTGATGGCGGCCGTGTGGACCGCCGCCGTGCTGGAGACGCTGCCCGACGTGTTCGTCATCAGGCTGGTGGAGACGCGGGTCGGGCCGGTGTGCTTCGTGGCGCTGACGTGGTACACGCGCGTCATCAACGCGGCCACCGCCGTCGTCACGTTCCTGCTGCCGCTCACCGTCATGCTATACATGTACATCGCCATCGCCATCACCGTCAATGCCGGCCAAAACCAAAATCACGGAGATAATATATTTAACCATCGGAATCACAGGAAGAAAGTCAATAATCTTATCAGTAAGTTGAATCATATACTATCTGTTTTTATAACATTTAACGTATTTGAGTATATTTCATGTCGTTCATATAATTTTGTCATAAGATTTCATAGGAAGATTTTGAATTTTGATGCATGTGGACTTGGGTCAAAATTTAAGAACTGGTACTCATAGATGAAGTTTTAAATTTACCTTCCCTCCATAAAATGTGTATGATATTACATCTCAAAATAGTTTAGGAAAAAATATTATACTTATGTGCATTTCGATTACCCTATATACCTACTAAGAGTTTTATGGCTGCAGTCCAAGCCGGTGTAGGCAATGCAAGGTGTGTGACAGTCTGTTGCGTGTGCAGTGGCGCTGACGCTGTCGTTCCTGGTGTGCTGGCTGCCGCACTTCGGCCTGCGCGTGCTGGTCGCGTTCGGAACCCCGCGCGTGCTGCTCATCCTCCCTCAGGTACGAGTACCGACGTCTGACACATGCTACACTCATTGATTTCTATTGAAGCTCACTTTCTCAGCAATATTGTTGTTTCAGTACCTGGTGCTGTGGTACGAAGCGGTGGGGGTGAGCGCGTGGTTCAGCTCGGTGCTCAACCCGCTACTCTTCAGCCTTATGTCCACCAAGTTTAGGAAAGCACTAAAGGTTGGTACCGACCATACCGACGTCATATGTATACAAACCACCTCCCGTTTGATCAGATAAAGTCACTAATTTCTGCTGAACATTATCAAACACCTACTGATGCATAAATACTTGTACGTCTCCCTCGTTACATAATACTCCCAAACGAACACCCGTGCACAAATGATATTCACAGCTTCAAGTGTGGCATTTTTTTAAGGGTTTGTTGTCTGGCACCAATCATCTATACTAATATTATAAAGCTGAAGAGTTTGTTTGTTTGAACTAAATAACTATTCCACGCGGACGAAGTCACGAGCACAGCTAGTGTTAGAATAACGCAATAACTAACAGCAATATTTTTATATTTTCAGAATCTATGGTACACCAAACTTTTGAGGCGAAATTTGGGAAGTATTTACGAACCTTCGACCATAAATTGCAGAGTTGGATCACATTCATAGGACTCAATCTTAAAATCTTTCTGTTGCAACGCACCTCTCACCGAACTATTATTTATTACTTGTAGGCAATTAATTGTGGCGACATCTATTTTCTACTATTGTATTGGCAGGGAAGCGCTGTACTTATATAATTAAAGGATTAACCTGTGGTTTCTTTATCTAATGAAAATAGTCCTTAGAACCATATTATAATAACATTATAATCTCAGAAACTATGTAGGTAATATAGGTACACGCCTTATCATACAACACGACGAGAATACATACATACATATAGGGTTGCCAGGTCGCCAAACCTAATAGCCGGACAGACCAGCCAGTTTGGCCGGATATTTGGCTAAAAAAGCCGGACACCCTATATTATCGGTAGTCGGCTCTCGTCGCCTGCGCTCGGCCACGGCTCTCGCTTGTTTGCGGAATGTGAAAAGCTTAACAAAAGACGGACACCGTTTATTTAGGCCGGACATGCGTTCAAAAAGCCTAAATATGTCCGGCTTAATCCGGACGCCTGGCAACGCTACATACATACATACATATGGTCACGTCTATATCCTTTGTGGGGTAGACAGAGCCAACAGTCTTGAAACGACTGATAGGTCACGTTCAGCTATTTGGCTTAATGATAGAATTGAGATTTTAATAGTGACATGTTGCTAGCCCATCGCCTATAAAAAGAATAAAAAACGCAAATGAAAAACATAGAAATTTTGTCTCTTCGAGCTCAAGGGAGTGGTTAAATTCGGATTACCTTATCTTTACGTAGTCTGGAATTATTCAGATTTTTTGTAACCACTTTACAATTTCGTATCCATTTACATTTTAGTTTTCGATTTCATTCAGACACGCCGCTGTATGCATATAGGTCAATCGCTATTTGGTTTGTGCATATATTTAGGTACCTACTACGTAACTAATAATAAAGCTGCTGACGATAGCGACCATACTTTTGCTGCGATGGGTATCCTTTGAGTGTATATTTAGCGGAGAAGGTTAATAACTAGGTATAGCCCTATTTACGAGATGATACATGATTTACGAAACATTGAATGTATCTGTATGGGTTACTTGAGGGCCGCGGATTTCAATGTTTAGGTTTAGAATAAGTTTATTCTCCTAAGAATTACATAAAATAATACATAAAAACAGACTACTTAGCAAATATTTCGACAAAACGTGCTAGTTGTAGCATGCATTAAAAACAAAAAAAAATGTTTTCTAGTACAGTAGAATCCGTTTAGTACGACTTCGCATATAACAACCAACCGTTTTTAGCGACGCAACTATAGACATATGTTTGGTTTCGTATCGAGCCACTATGAAAGTACATTCGTTTATTACGATTCCGCTTATAACGACCGACCGCTTTTAACGACGGAATTCAACGCACATTGTCCGGTTATAACGACGTGCGTCGACGTGTTTACAAACGAATCTAAGTTATAGGTACATAATAGAAGCTATCCCCGCTCCGCGCACCTACCTAGCCCATGCATCGCGGACTGTCTGTTTTGTTTATGTTACATTTCCTAATTTGCGGGTGACAAGTGAGTGCGCGTACTAAAATGGCTAAGCGAAAAAGTTTCTCTATTGAAGAAAAAAGTTTTATTTTACAACGTTTTTACAATTGCATAATGCAGTCCGTACTTCTTACTATAAAAATAAAAAACAAAAACAATCAAAAATTACCGACTTTTTGCAGTAGGTGTTGCGTTGTTTTAAATTACTTATTGATTAATCTCATTTCTTTTCCTTCTTAGTACACTTCTGTACCGTATATGTATGCATATTATTATATGTGAAATAAATAAATATTTTTAATTCAATGTTTTTTTTTGTCTGTTAGTCACCTTAATACGTATTAATACGTATGTACATAAATTTTGTATATGATTATTAAAAAAAAAAATGATTGTTTAGTACGACTTCCGGTTATTACGACGTAATATCACTGGTCCCTTGACCGTCGTTATAACCGGATTCCACTGTACTTTTATTACAAAGCAGCTCTGTCGGACATACAAATAAATATTGCAAATGTTCCTACAAAGCGGCACTTCGCTGCGGCTTACAGCTGTTCTCGCCGGCCGGGCGGCCTGCTGATTGATTGCCCCTACGCGTAATGGCGCGATTGGGCCGCCAATGTGGCCGTCACATTAGTAAATTAACGACAAAATAAACATTGCATACATACCTACATATTGTACGCTCGTGGCTTCCTTGTTTAACAATTGGGTGGGAGCAGTCAGCCCTGCCCATCCTGGTGCGGTGTTAAGAACTTACGAAAATAATTATTTTTACTGGGTAAAAGAATTGTTATCGGAAGCTGAGGATTTGTTATTTTTCCAAACCCAGCGTTATTTTAAGGTTGGGAAGGCTTCTGATTCTTGCCCTATCTACAAAATCTTAAAGCCTCTCTGAGTGACGGTGAAGGCTGTTCACTTCTTAACTTCGTAAGATTATTTTACGAGTATGTTACACCATAATAGGTTACATAACACGACAAAGACAATTACCCCGGAAATGTTGTCACACTACGGAAAAATGTTACAATATCATTAGATGCAAAGCATTTATACCTAGAATCTTTTACACAGCCTTAGGCAACGATATTAATTAAAGGAGTATGTCTGTACTCTAGTATAGTATTTATATATCTATAACAAATTATTTTGTGATGCTTCATGATCGTGAGAGGAGGTGTTTTATCAAATATATTGGGCATCATATTTATTTTTGCAAACATCCTCCTCGGCTTTATCAATTATAGCTGCTAATTGTTATGCGACTTGGCGACGACTTGGCCCACATCATTACCCGCGACCGAACGGAGACCATATATATGTATGCGTTTAGGGTTAAACCAATGTTAGCATATATCTCCAAAACTACTGGTCCGAGGCGGTCACGCGTATTAGAAAGAACGCTGGTTCGCCGTATTAAATGTTTCGCTGCAAATTGCTTAAAACGACTATATCTCAAAACCTATTCGTCTGATTTATATACTGTAAATGGCAATTTTAGTCTACATGAAAAGCCGAAAGTAATAAACATATTTATTTGGATAAGGATTAATACTGAATTAAAGAAAATTGGTTTCAAAATAACTTATGTTTATAAAGAAAAAATAATCTAAAAAAATGAACATAAAAGTGGTTATTGTAAGTAAACCTTAAGAGATAGATATATGCTCTCGCGGACTTTTTTGTGGCAAAAAATGAGTACTTCACATCTTTAGTACATTGTTTTACTATATCTTTGTTGGTTTGCGCAGCGTTCGCGTGGAAAGCTCGCAGATGGCCGTCTCATTCAACTTTCACCTGCATTGTTGACGTTTCCCGTAGGAAATCCGGGATAAAATGTAGCCTATAGCCTCCCTCGATAAAAAGACTATCTAACAGTGAAAGAATTATTCAAATCGGTTCAGTAGTTTCTGAGATTAGCGCGTTTAAACAAACAAACAAACAAACAAACAAAACAAACTCTTCAGCTTTATAATATTAGTATAGATTATTATCAACATAGCATAATAAATAGTCAACGCTGATATGGACCAGTCTTCATTAACTTTTATTGGGTATTGTGAAAAAGGGAGTGGTATAATAAATGCAGGTAAAGTACGTGCGAATGTTTATTATCTACAGCTAGTCGTCCTCGTGCAGGTCGAACAGCTTGGCCACCTCGAACAGGTCGTCGAAGTGGCCGCGCGCGAGCACCTGGCGCGCCACGTGCATGCGGTTGAACAGGTTCCACAGCAGCACGCCCACCACGCGGCCCGCGCGCACGTAGAACACCACGCCGCGCCCGTAGCGCCGCTCCGCGTCTGCGCTCGCCGCGCTCTCCGCGCTCGCCGCGCTCACTGCGCTCACTGCGCTCACTGCGCTCACCGCGCTCACCGCGCCCGTGCTGCTCGCGCTCTCCGCGCTCTCGTCCGCGCCCGCCACCGCGTCCGCGGAGAACACTCCTACCGTGGGTAGTTGCGAGTCGATTATACCTATAGCCTGAAATACCACATACACTTTGATTGCACGATTCAAAAACAGGACAAAATTTTGTGAGATATTCTACCCTATTTAAAAATAATACAGACGTTACAGTCGCTCGGTGGCCACTGATCATTGTAACATGATTCAAAATGAATACGTTACATGTGCGTTTTATACGTGCATTAAAATCAGGTCCTACCCTACCAAACGGCCCGTATCGTGTCGAATAGTGACGGTAAAATGACAAGGCACAAAGCGCGGTCGCTGCAATGCGCGCTCGGCAGCGGTAGTTACGGACGGGAACGCCGAGACCAACCTCATATCCGAGGTGCGGGCCGAGGTCGCTCCAGAACATGCTCTGGTGCGTGTAGTGCTTGGCGGGCGCCACGGCCGCCATGTTCTCGCCGGCCAGGCGGCCCGACACCACGGCGTGGTCGTGGTGCTCCACGCGGCGCCGGCCCAGCAGCTCGTCGTAGAAGCAGGCGGCGTCGCCGGCCGCGAACACGTCCGCGCGCGCCTGCAGCTCGGCGTTCACCAGCAGCCCGCCCAGCGCCGCGTGCGTCTCCAGGCGCGACGCCTGCGCCAGCGACTCGTCCACCTGCAACGAGAGACAGTGCGGTTTGTTACCGCTGTTTGTTTCTGCTCCGACGCTATGAAAGCGGCAGTCAACTTTGTTATAACTCATTTATTTGACATGTCCCATACCAACGAATAAAAATTTTGAATTTGAGAAAATGTTGACTTTTGCCACTTTTAACTCCTAATCGCATCAAGTCTTCGTGACACTTCTTGCAGAAAAGTTTTGCTAATCAGCATCATGTCCCCGGCCCGGACTCGTCCCCTCAGCGTAAGCCTCACCTCGCAGCCCACGCACTCGACGACGAGGTCGACGTGCAGCTGGCTGCCGTCGTGCAGCCGCAGCAGCACGCCGCCCCCCTGCGGCTCGCCCCCCTCCACCCGCACGCCGCCCATCAGCTGCACGCCAGCCCGCCGCAGCCGGCGCGCCGCGTCGCGGGCCAGGTAGCGCGGCAGCACCCTCTCCAGCGGCTCCTCCTCGCGGTACAGCTGGATCACCGTCTTACCCGTGCCCTGCACTGCGACACAGGGACATGGATTACGATACCGACACGCACTCCTTCATTCTGGCGTTAGTCTTAGTTATGTATGGCGTTATTTAATACTTATTCACAATGGTTTTTTAATGAAGATGATGTGCATTAGGCGAACTAGATCGAGAGGAACTTACGCCTGTCAGCGAGCGCGGCGCTGAGCTCGGTGGCCAGGAAGCCGCCGCCCACGACGGCCACGCGCGCCAGGCCGGGCGCGTCCAGCGCGGCCGCCACGCGCTGCGCGTCGCGCACGTCGCGCAGCGCCAGCGAGCGGCCCGCCGCCGCCGCCGCGCGCAGCCCCGCCACGCGCCGCGGCCGCGCGCCCGTCGCCACCAGCGCCTTGTCGTACGTCACGGTCACGCGCTCCCCCTCACCCACCGCCTGCAGCTCCGCAGAGTGCGCGCGCACGTCTATTTTCTTCACCTACGGGTTGATCATTCGTGCTAATATTGCAAAAAACATCGTCGTGGCAGAATAACCAATCAAAAGAAGAGATTTGGAAATTCTCACGTGACAACACTACTATTTAAATGAAAAACCTACGGCGAACAAGTTCGGAATGTAGACTCACCGTCCACCCCCTGGCCACGCTGGCGCCGCCGCCGGAGCCGGCCAGCCGCTCCACGGGCAGGTAGAAGGCGGGCGGCTCGTACAGCACGGAGCGGCGCCGGCCGTTCCACTGGCGGAAGGCGAGCGCCGCCGCGTCCGCGGCCGCCAGCGCGGGCTCCCGCCACAGCTCCTTGCTGAGCGGCGGCCGCATGTACGGGAAGGCGGGCTCGTCGCCCACCAGCAGCACCTGCCCGCACGTCATTACATTAACGCGACACACACATCAGCTGCAGACTGATAAGAAAAACAATGAAAATGGCACAACGACCTCTTGAGTAAAACAAAAACGACTACTACGAAATCCTTTTTGAGTGACATTCGCCGGTAACTATGACATAGCCGTATGATATTTACAGATATGTACCGATATAAGTTAGATTTTGTAGGATTCACGCTACGAAAATTGATTGTTACTCCGGATGGAAATATTTCGTTCCCTCTTCACCAGTTTATCACGAATCCTATTTAGCCTCGCGCATACCTCGGAGTCCGGCCTGAGGCTGCGTATGGCGCGCATGGCTGCGAAGGAGGCGGTGCCGGCGCCCAGCAGCAGGAACTGCACGTGCGACGGGAACTCGGAGCCCGAGCGGGGGCTGCGCCACGACGCAGACTCGTCTTCCAACTGCTTCTCTGCTGAACTTGGCTCTACTGCGAAATCACGAGATTGAAATTTCAAATTAAAAACTGACACGTTAGTTGCAATACAAACTGGCTATCCCTACTTCAGCTGAAAGAGGCTCTTACCTTTAATGGCTTTGGTTTTTTCATCACTAAATTTACGATAGAAGTACACCTGAAACAATATGGTCAAATTATTTCAAGTAATAAACTTTAAAATTTCTTAAGAATTAAATATATTTTTTGTTGCCAAGACACAATTATTATTAATGTAATACACTAACCATATAATACATTAAACATTAATTTAAGTGAACAGGGAGAACACTAATATGTTATCTTCTACCTCTATCTTTATGGTTAACCTCCGAGTGAGGAAAGACACAAAAAAATATGTACAACGACAATAATGCTGCAGGGCAGTCCTGACATATCTTACGATTTTGTCGAGGAAAAAAATATGTGTGCATTGTTTGGTGGACTAACCCCCCCGACAGAAGCGGTAAGCGCTATTGCAGCGGCTGCGGCGGTCCATGTGCGGCGCGGCGGGGGCGGGGGCGGCGGGGGGCGCGGCGGCGCGGGCGGGGGGCGGCCCCGTTCACGGCCCGGCGCCGCTCCCCCGCTCGCTTGCGATGGGCTGACATCCCCCGATGTCAGCACAGTCTGCAATTCAACAGTTACGAATTTGCATGAGACCCACTCCCACCAGTGTTCAGTATATTTATAACTCTTTTGTTACTGAATGATTACCAAACAATGTACAAGCGTAACTGATGGAAGCAGGAAGTTTAAATTTAGCATAGAAAAGTAAAAGGGAACTTCTATGAAACAAATAAAATGTAAATTACTGGACATGAAGTTTGTATGCAAAACACATACGATCTGATCTTTCCACTGGCCATGATCCCTGCTTTCTCACTCATCTCTGCGTGATCCCGGTTGCACCCTCCGCAGAAGTGTTTCGGGGCCCGGGGTCCGCCTCTCTCCACTTGTTCTGGTTTTCGGAGTCTTGAGATTTCAATCAATTGGCTCGCATATCATCTTTTGTGATGACCAGCCATGATCTTCTCGGCCTGCCCCTTCAACCTGGGGCTGGCGGTAGTGGAACAGCCGGACATCAGTTCCCAAGTAGTCTGCCGGCATGGCCACGATCCCTGCATTCCTCTTTTACTCCATCCACATTCACACTTGTTGTTTTATAGACTTAACCTATTACCGTTTTGTATTTTCTTATTTTCCTAGTAGGCTTGTAAATAAAAATAAAACTTGATTTTACTACGCTTTTATTAGCTTGGGTTGTATGTATGTATGTATGTATGTATGTATGTAACGGAATCTTTGAGCTTAATTTTCACTGATTTCTAAACGTCTGATCAACTTGAAACTTTGCACACGTATCAAGGACCGATGACAATGCAATATTTTGATAAGAGTTTCTCATTATCCTTATTAAAACTGCCAGGATTAATAAATTCATTTTTAGATCCTTCGTATGAGAGTAAGAGAGACAGAGATAGCACCAGTGCCAGTAATCTCCATACAAGAAACCAAGAAGTTCTGACGTATAAGGAGTCCAAAAAGAGATGTAATATATTTCCATATAATGTTACTATTAACCTGAGGCTTTTTTATTTCATCGCATCGCTCCATTTAGAATTACCATTAGAAACAATAGTAGAATTAGTAGAATATTTTAAAACAATAAAAAATATATAAGTAATAAAACAAAAGTAATAAATGAAAATTGAACAACTAAATTTACAACAATACAAGAATAAAGTTACTACCTACAGAACTTTGCGATATTTAATACGTATTTAACATATTAATGCGATTCTTGAATTAACATTATGTAACTTTTGCATATTTATAATAGCAACACTGTAATACTCGCTTGGAAAATGAGTGACAGTTTGTTTATTTATGTAAAATAAGTTTTGCAGTAAGTTTTGAATTCGATTCTAACACCTGTAAACTTTCTTTCTGTTTTTTTACCGGTGCCTGTGTATTTACCTATTTGCACTTTGTTTTGTGCTGATAACTTGTCGTTATTTGGAGTTTGGAATCTTCCGTTGAGTCGAGCTTTGTTCTTCCGGATATTCGTGTGATTTTATCATCTGAGATTGGACTCTGACTGTGTTCACTGTGTTGTGCAGATATTTTGAGATAGGACTCCTGTAAAAAGTACCTGATTATTTGAGATAGGAGTCCCAAGTTTGTGTTTGTTTTTGTGAAAGACAGATTTTACTACAAAAGTGCCACGATGTCTTCAGATAAACATTGTTGCGTTCCTGGTTGTAAAGGCAGTGGAGGTATGTTTGAAATATTTTTGTTCCTGTATCAATCTGCCTCTTAATCTTGTGGTTTGATTCCTGGCAAGGCCACAATCGAAAATTGTTATGTTTGCTGGATAGTCAAAAATATTATTAACAGTGATTTATCACTATAAAATTCTTTTCAACTGGGTTTAACAATCATCATACATACATGCATACATATAATCACGTCTATATCCCTTGCGGGGTAGACAGAGCCAACAGTCTTGTAAAGACTGATAGGCCACCTTCAGCTATTGGGCTTTAAGATAGAATTGAGATTCAAATAGTGACAGGTTGCTAGCCCATCGCCTAAAAAAGAATCATGATGATGAGAATATTATGAGATTTAATCCAATCAGGCCACATATAACTTTAAGATAGTTATACAGCGTAGTAGAAGTAGTAGGAAGTTAACACTTCTACCAAAAAATAATTGTATAAAAAAACTAAAAAACTAGGCGTTTTATTGCTAATCAAACTAAAAAATAGAAAATAAATAATAGTTTAAAAAAAACTAAAAAACTACGCTTTATTGCTAATCAAACTAAAAAATAGAAAATAAAATTTAAAGACAAAGGAATTATAAAACAGTAGTAGCAAGTCGAACAATCGGTTATAGTCAATTACCTCCGATTAAAATTATAACAAAATTAAATTTATAAACAAAACAATTTAAATCAGAGTAAAAAGCGTGGGGTGCATTTTACTTCATTTTCATAACTCTCTTGTCATAAATATATGCTAATAGAATGATTTTAATATTTACTACATCAGGCACCCCACGCTTTTTACTCAGATTTCAATTGTTTTGTTTATAAATTTAATTTTGTTATAATTTTAATCGGAGGTAATTGACTATAACCGATTGTTCGACTTGCTACTACTGTTTTATAATTCCTTTGTCTTTAAATTTTATTTTCTATTTTTTAGTTTGATTAGCAATAAAGCGTAGTTTTTTAGTTTTTTTTAAACTATTATTTATTTATTTATTAACTTATTCTATACTCACTCATGGATTATATCTTACTCTTTATAGTTATAGTAATGCTGCAGAAGATACTGAATTAGATACATACATATACATAATCACGTCTATATCCCTTGTGAGGTAAACAGAGCCAGCAGGCTTGAAAGACTGACAGACCACATTCAGCTGTTAGGCGTAATGATAGAATAGAGGTGCCATGTGGTTCCCGGCACTAATACAAAAAAGAATAGGACCACTCCATCTCTTTCCCATGGATTTCGAAAAAGGCGACTAAGGGATAGGCTTAAAAACTTGGGATTCATTATTAGGCGATGGGCTAGCAACCTGTCACTATTTGAATCTCAATTCTATCATTAAGCCATATAGCTGAATGTGGCCATTCAGTCTTTTCAAGACTGTTGGCTCTGTCTGACTGACACTGACCCCGCTAGGGATATAGACGTGACCATATGTATGTATGTATGTACAATACAAATACAAATCTCTTTATTGCAGAAACACAGGTAGAAAAGATGATACAGTCAGTTTGTGTCATTGTGACCTGTTTTCACAAGACCTATATTTTCATTTGGAAAGATATAAAATCGACCATTGGGTGTAACAATGGCTACTTTTTTATGGAATTTCCCACACAAAAGCTAGTAGAAGTATGCACTTAATATTATTTAAATTAAAAAAATAAAAATATAATACCAAGTACCTGTAGTGGTTGTGTGGATGTGGAAAAAGAGCATGTACCTGTGGAATAAATTGTGAAGAGTAATTATTTCAGCTGAATTAAGACTGATATATATATCAGCCCAGATCTCATGAAATTATAATGTCACAATCACCATGAAGAATCAATTATATTTGTTCCCTATAAAATATTAATTGTTAACTCATCTTCAAATTTATCTATCCTATTCATTGCCTGTCTGCTTGGTCGCTCAATTTTCAAACATACATACACATACATATTTTCACATCTATATCCCTTGCGGGGTAGACAGAGCCAACAGTCTTGAAAAGACTGAATGGCCACGTTCAGCTATTTGGCTTTATGATAGAATTGAGATTCAAATAGTGACAGGTTGCTAGCCCATCGCCTAAAAAAAAAGAATCCCAATTTTGAAAGCCTTTTCAAACATACATATGTCTATATCCCTTGCGGGGTAGACAGAGCCAACAGTCTTAAAAAGACTAAATGGCCACGTTCAGCTATTTGGCTTAATGATAGAATGGAGATTCAAATAGTGACCAGTTGCTAGCCCATCACCTAAAAGAGAATCCCATGTTTGTAAGCCTATCCCTTAGTCGCCTTTAACGACATCCATGGGAAAGAGATGGAGTGGTCCTATTCTTTTTTGTATTAGTGCCGGGAACCACACGGCTAAATTTCATCATAATTAGAAATATTACCAGTATAACATGACTGATTCGAAGGGCCCTGACGGCGACTTCTATTATAAAACAAAAGAGATACATATAAGAGGTGCAAACTTCGCATAGACCTACCATACAGGCTGTACTCACGAAATAACTTAAAAACATCCCTCCGTGCCGTGGTGAATAGCTCCAGCGCTTGGCTCTCTACGTAAATTGAAGAAACTGCTCTTAGCATATTTTACGATATATCTTTACAAAACAAAGGCCTAAAATATTCAAATAAATTAAAATCTCGTCCCATTTCCGTACATTTTGTTCAAATAATTAATAAATCCTACAAATTCAAAATTCAGGTTACTTTTCTCCTCAGTTTTACTGACTGACATTAAATCATCAAATGACACTGACGTTTGGTTTAGAAAAAACCTGAGAAAAACATAAAAAATTGTAAGTGAAATCTTACCATGTTTTACTTGATATTTTTTATTTCTGTCTGTAATACTTTCACGCCTTAACCACTAAATCGATTTTAATTAAATTTGGTACAAAGATAGAATTGAAACGAGAAAGAACATAAGCTTATTATTATTGCAAAAAAAGAAAATACGCGGACTTTTCGGTTATTTCTTACTTTGAAAAGTTAAAAAGATAGAAGAAACAAAACATGCTTTCTCAACGTTTGTGAATATTCCCCTAGGTATATATATATAGCTAAGTGGCAACGCTGCCAATTATTCATTGGTAGCTAGTCGACCGCCCTGAACTGGTTTTGGTCGGTCAAAAGTCTGTCGAATCGGTCAGACCTAGATCGGACGAAATCGCACGCTATTGAAGAATTTACATACATACATAAAATCACGCCTCTTTCCCGGAGGGGTAGGCAGAGACTACCGCTTTCCACTTGCCACGATCTCTGCATATTTCCTTCGCTTCATCCACATTCATAACTCTCTTCATGCAAGCTCGGCGGTTTCGGGTGACCAGTTGAAGAATTTACTTGTCAATTAGTAATAGCTCGGTATTGCTACTACAAAAATAAACAAAGAATGAATGGATCTGTCACCGAGTATCATACAGTTATTGAATGAATGATATCCATAAAATAAAGTTAAATTGAAATGTCTCCTCGAATTTATCAGCTGTTGAAATTTTCTTTTTACGTTCAATATATTTCTTCGTAAGACATGTTCTAAATAAAATCTCTTTACCTGTGATATAATCTTGGTGATTCAAATTTCTGAATAATAGTATTTAATCGTCACTCGTCGCGCCGAAACAAAAGTCAAAATTCCTCCCGCTTCAGCATCACAGGGTTCCTCTCTCCGCACTGCTAATTGGTTTGTATTCATATTTTCTGTCAAATGTATTTAAAAGAGGGTATGTTATTCTTAAATAAAGTATTTGCGGGTACAAGACAAGTACAAGGTCGAACGTCGGTCGTGGGCTCGCGCCGTCCGGCAAGTGCTCCGCCCGAAGCACACTGGGCCTCAAATCGCTTGATTCGCTCCTATCATCAATCCTTTTTAAAATCTGTAAGTTTTCCTGTCTTTCAATTTGTTGTTAGTAAGCAATGTACCTGAGCTATTAGTACAATATTCTGTTCAAAAATGTCTAACAACACTAAGCACTAATGCTGTCTGTCATTGTTTAAAGGAATCATAATGTACTACTATTGTTTCATGTGGTATTTTATTATTGTGAACTTCATCACAATGTAATCTTTAAATTTGTGGATTGTAAAACTGGATTGATGTAAATCTGAGACATAATTATAGTCTTGGTTTTGTAGTGCTCATATTTGCTGAAAATTATGTTGGTGTCATTCTTTTAAGTGTTCAGTTTTTATTAAGTAATTTCATAATGTAAAATCACAAAAAATCAGTTTGAGTTCTAAAATGTACTAGAATGCAAGTTTTATGTTGTGTTTTCACACTGAATTTACATTAATATGTTTGTCTTAACCCTTGCTTTTATTCACCTAAACAACTGTCTTTGCAACTTATCAAATTAAATGTTGAATAATAATTGTCATATAGATGTAAGGTTGTTTTTATGCTACACTACTCTAACTTACAGTTATTTTAAATGAAATGTGGGCTGGGTGTGTGGCACATGTGTAGATGAAGCGGCGGAACAAACTACACAGCAGCATTTTCACCAGATGTCAATTTACCAATATAAAACGCTTAAATCTAAATCATGTACAAATGCACATTGTCTAGATTAAAAAACATGAGTGAATGTAAATCTAAATATGCAATAAAACCATTGTCGTTGCATGCTGTTCTGGACAAATGAGTTTATCCTCCAAGTCAGCTAGAACAACATCCTTGGGAAAGACTGAATGGTTCTATTCAAAACTGTTGGATTATTTTTATAGCTTTTGCTAACCTGATTTAATTGATCCTATCAACATGATCAAAACATTCATTATTCTATTTAATTTTTTCACATCACTACATCTCATGCTGTTATTTATCCCATCATGTGATTTTGTACTTTACACTCATTCAACTTCAACAACTCTTTAAACAATTTCTGCTAGCCCACAAATTGTAATAACTTTTTTCATGCATATTTGATGATTACGGTTACTCCTAACATCTCCCTTCTTCAAGACATTCAAAATTTGGTCTTTGAAAGTTTGACGAGGCCAGCCCTGCCCCACTTTTACAGTCAGCTCTGCTCTTATAAATTCCTTTCATTAGCTTGTCCTCATCCATTCTCTCGACATGTCTAAACATTTCAACATACTCTTTTTCAATTTTGGTCACCACATCCTCTTTCACTCATTTCTCTTAGATCCATATATTTTCTAATTTAATCTTCTAAACTAACACCACACATACTTCTTAAAGCTCTCATTTCAACTGTGTTTACTTTAATTTTGTTTCCGCTATACACAACTCTCACTCACATACAGTATAGGCAGTAACAGACCATTATGAATGGTCAATCGGGCATTTTTTGATACCCCTTACTTCTCATAAAGGAATGTAATGCCCCATTTACTTTATTTCCCGCAGCCACTCTTCTTTCCCTAGTGAACATACAGCCTAAATACACAAATTCATTCACTTGTTGCACTCTTTTTCCATTTATACTGATATTACATACCGTTACCTTTTTAATCTCTTTGAAAAACCATCACCTTAGTCTTATTAACTTTCATACCATTACATTCCAATGCATCATTATATCTGAATCATCATTTTTATTTATATTTATTTAATATTTTGTAAATTAACAGTACAGTCGGAATACTCGTAGTATTTTTTTTTTTTTTTTTTTTTTTTTTTTTTTTTTTTATTTGGTTCACAAACTAGTTGTTACAATCATTACAAACATAGTAAAATAGATATTTTGAAAACATGTAAATTGTACAACTTTCTAAGAGTGAACACAGCATGCACATAAAAATTAATTAGCTCTTAGTACTTAAAAAGGAAAAAAAAACATGAATTCATATTGAAAGAAAAACAATAATAAAATTATGATAAAAATAAAAGTACCTACCATGACTCATTGGTTTGTGTTGACAATAATACTTTCTTGATAAAATTTGTTGATACATTGAAGATATCTAACTCATGACAAATACTATTATATTGAGTGCACATACGAATTAATGATGAATTTTGGCGATAGTTAGTACGACAATGAGGCAAATGGAAGACAACACGGTTGTGTAGGCGACTGCTAGATCTAGGTATAGAAAAAGCTAGTCTATTAAGAAGATCAGAGTTATCAATTTTGCCCGTGACAATTTTATGCAAGAGTAACATATCAGCGGCTAAACGACGCTGCTGGAGTGAAATTAGTTTGAAGTGCTCAAGTCTCAACTGGTAAGAGGGTAACTGATTACATAGGTTTTTTGAAAAGGTCAGGTGATATAAAAACCGTTTTTGTATTCGTTCAATTCTATTGACGTGTATTTCGCATGATGGATTCCAAATTGGACTGCAATATTCAAGAATAATTCTAATGGTCCAAGATCCCAGAGCTGTAAGACACAACTTATTTTCTAAAGAATGGATCTTTCGATACTCAGTAGTCTTTCATGTACTTTTAATACCTGCATGTTTGTGAGACTTGCCCGGTGACACCTGCGCAGGTACCAGGCGAGAAAGGTAACTAAAAATCACAGTTACTTAACTTAAATTTTTATGACTGATTTTTATATATATTTTATAGACTATTACTCTGAAGTCATATCAGAGAAGTCAGACGCTTTCCATGCGCCAAAACTTTTGTCAGACGCTTTAAAGCTCTATCAAAAAAAAATTAAATTAATTTATTTTTAAATGTCTGACTTTTATATATGTTATTCAGATAACTATTACAAAGTTGTATTAAATCAGTCAGACAGTTAGTGATAGTTTGTAATGACCAAACACCCCTTAAACACAAGAATTACTCAGCCTCCAGTATGAGCGCGATAGCACAATGCGCATGCGCGTCAGAGTAAAATATCTAATATTTGAAAAGTACTTACTGTTTTTGTTTATAAATAGGGGAAAATGAATTTTTTTGTAGCAATAGCCTTTCAAAAAGAATGATTTTTATTTTATTTAAAAAAATATATCTATTATAATAATTTCAATAAAAAAATAATTAATTATGATTAATCAATTGAATATTTATTTTATTGTCTCTTTATCATCTTCATCATCAAAATAATCATTTGAATTTTCATCATTTATTAAATCTCTATACTGTCCACTCAAGTCATCGTCCTCATCATCATTTAGATTGTCGTTGCTGGCAGAATTTTCCGTAAAAATAAAATCATAAACAATTAAAAAATAGTATAGTAATAGTAAACCTATAACATATAAATGTAAGTGAAAGGCGACTAAGGGATAGGCTTACAAACTTGGGATTCTTTTTTAGGCGATGGGCGAGCAACCTATCACTATTTGAATCTCAATTCTATCATTAAGCCAAATAGCTGAACGTGGCCATTTAGTCTTTTCAAGACTGTTGGCTCTGTCTACCCCGCAAGGGATATAGACATGACCATATGTATGTAGTCTTCTTTAATTTCGACACCACCGCAACGGCTTCGATGGTCCAGTGGTTAGCGCGTGAGACTGTGAAGTTGGCGATCCGAGTTCAGTCCCAACAATAACAAGATATATATTAATTTTTATTAAAAATGTTTTTTTTTGTGTTGTTTGAGTATTTATTAAAAAAACTGAAAATCAAAATACTACATATAATCATACGGTAAAAATATTTTGTCTGTACATTTAATATTTTGACTGAAACAAATAGAGAATTTTTTTTTAAATTTTTTGTCTGTCTGTCTGTATCAGACTGTATGATTAAGATTCAACTCGAACTTTACGCGGACGACGTCGCGGGCAACAGCTAGTATGCAATATATTATATTATTTTAAAAATGATTAATTATTATTTTAATTATAAATTTCATCGTATTTGAATAGATATGCAAAAATATGAAATTGAAAACAGTAAGTACTTTTCAAATATTAGATATTTTACTCTGACGCGCATGCGCATTGTGCTATCGCGCTCATACTGGAGGCTGAGTAATTCTTGTGTTTAAGGGGTGTTTGGTCATTACAAACTATCACTAACTGTCTGACTGATTTAATACAACTTTGTAATAGTTATCTGAATAACATATATAAAAGTCAGACATTTAAAAATAAATTAAGTTAATTTTTTTTTGATAGAGCTTTAAAGCGTCTGACAAAAGTTTTGGCGCATGGAAAGCGTCTGACTTCTCTGATATGACTTCAGAGTAATAGTCTATAAAATATATATAAAAATCAGTCATAAAAATTTAAGTTAAGTAACTGTGATTTTTAGTTACCTTTCTCGCCTGGTACCTGCGCAGGTGTCACCGGGCAAGTCTCACAAACATGCAGGTATTAAAAGTACATGAAAGACTACTGAGTATCGAAAGATCCATTCTTTAGAAAATAAGTTGTGTCTTACGGCTCTGGGATCTTGCTCTATAACATAACAGTTGAAAAGTAGTTTAGGAATTTCAGGCGCGTTAAAGACTTTAGTCTGTCGTATTACAAATCCAGCCAATTTGGAAGCCTTCCTAACCACACAGTCAATATGATCTCTAAAATCCAATTTTTGATCCAACATTACCCCAAGATCTCGAATATTTTCAACTTCCTGAAGGTCAGAACCATTGATTGTATATGGTGTATTAGGGGAGTTTCTTTTGCGTGTGAATTTTATAAGATAACACTTGCTGGGATTCAAGAGCATTTTGTTATCAAGAGTCCACTGACTGAGTTTGTTTAGATCATCCTGCAACATTGTGACGTCCTCCTCCGATTTAATTACACGGTACAATTTTAAATCATCAGCAAACATTCTATGTTCCGTATCAATGTTGGAGCAAAGATCGTTAACAAATATTAAAAAGAATAAAGGACCAAGGTGCGAGCCCTGTGGTACACCTGAAGGGACTGATTTAGGTTGAGATTTAAAACCACGAACTACCACAAGCTGGGAACGATTTCTCAAATATGATTCACACCACCTCAGTAATGAACCGCATAATCCGGCATGAGCAAGCTTCTGTAAAAGTAAGTTGTGATCAACTACATCAAATGCTCTAGAATAGTCGGTATATACAGCATGGACCTCATAATTATTCTCAAGTGCTGCCGTTATATCATCCACATACCCTAAAAGGTTAGAGACAGTTGAGCGACCAGGCAAAAAACCGTGTTGATGGATATTAAATAGGGATTTAAAATGAAAATAAAGAGGTTTTTGTACCAAAGATTCAAATAACAAACCCAAAAATGAAAGAATCGAAATCGGTCTGAAGTTAATTATGTTAGTAAGATCTCCTTTTTTATGAACCGGTGTTATATGGGCAGTTTTCCACTTTAAGGGAAATACTCCAGCTGTAAGTGATTTGTTAAAAATTATATAAAGCGGCTCAACTAATTGTGACGCACATATCTTAAAGAACATCGGTGGTATAGCATCAGGACCCGGTCCCTTTTTAGTGTCCGTGGATTCAAGGGCCCTAAGAATTTCCACTTTAGTCACGTAACAAGCACCAAGTGAATATGAGTATTCTAGTATGTCGGCAAATTTTATTTATTATACTTTAAGTATATAGTTTATTATTTGGGTATTGAATTTTTTTAGAATTCTGCAATTTGGTATTTATTAATATAAATTGATACAATTTGAATTTACAATTATACAATTTGTAGACATTGAATTTGACTATTTCAAATTTAATTTGTTTATCTCGTGGATTATTGGCAACATCTGAAATTCGTCAGGCGGTGGGAGATGCCGGCGGGCGATGCGGCCGACATATTCGGCCTGCTGGAGGGCGGCGCGGACAGTTCGCGCGCCGTGTTCGACGCGTTCGCGCAGCTCTTCAGCTCCGTGCGCGAGCCCTGGCTGACGCGCGCGCTGCTCATGTACCACGCGCGCACGGGCTCGGCGCGCGCCGTGGAGCTGCTGGCGCGCCTGCCCGAGCCGCACGCGCGCCACCTGCTGGACGCGCTGCAGGACGCGCTGCGCGGCGAGCGGCAGGCGCGGCACCAGGCGCTGGGCGCGCTGGCGCCGCTCGTGGCGCGCCGCCCGCCCTGGCTGGACCGGCTGGCGGCGCCGCACCCGCTCGTGCGCGAGCTGGTGCGCGCCGCCCGCAGCGAGCGCGAGCCCCTGCCGCTGCTGCACGCGCTGCTGGCGCTGGCCATGCTGATCCCCACGGCGCCGGCGCTGGCGGGCCCGCACTGCCCCGAGCTGACGGACGCGCTGCTCAGGCCGAGCGGGCTGGAGCTGGCGCCGGCCACGAGGCTGCACCTGCGGCTGGCGCAGCTGGCGCTGTTCCGCGCGCTGTACGCCACGCACCCGTGCTCGCTGGTGGAGGCGCTGCGCGCGGAGCTGGCGGCGCGGCCGGCGGGCTGGGAGGAGGACGTGGCGCGGCTGCTGGGCTCCGTGCGGCTGCACGCGGGGCTGCTGACGGGCTCGCGGCAGCGCGAGGCCGACATCTCGCGCTGGGCGCGCCTCGAGCCGCACGACGTGCTCGACGAGTGTCGCCGCCTCTCCGCGCACGACGTACGTATATTCCCTCTCCACTACACATCATTGTCTAATGCGTAAGTTCACTCCAATATCGAAATGTGTTCTATGCCCAGACGAGACTACTCCGCGCGGACCAGTGCCCGCTGCCGGTGTCGCCGCCGCCCGAGGGCCGGGCGAGCACGCCGGCCCCGAAGCCCTCCACGCCCACGTCCAAGCCGAGCACGCCGGCCCCGAAGCCGCCGTCGCGACAGTCGCGCTACAGCCTGACCGGGGCGCCGCCGGTGGGGTCGGTGGAGTACTTCACGAGAGCTATGGACTCCATGCGACCGGGAGGCGAGGTTTGTTTTCATCACATCAAAATCACGCCTCTTCACGAGAATTAATACATCATGTCGCTGGCCAGCGCGAACGCGCGTTATATATATGTCATTGCTCTTTCCATCTTCTTCATCTTCCTCCTGGCTTTAGGTACCGGTTGCATCATTCTGGAGAGGAGCCCCAGGGTATGCCTTTGACCATGGATCCTGGATTGGGTTGTGGTGATATCTCTACAATAAAAATAAAATCACGCGACGCTTCAGTCAAAAACAGCGAAATTAAATCGCGCAAGCAAAGATTTCACGGATTGCAGCATATACAGGGTGTCATTTAAAACAACTGCATCCTTTTAAACAAAGACTATACCCATGCTTCTGAGCCGTTTGAGCCTATTTTTATTTAAATTAAACGTTATCATTTTCACATTTAAAAAACCCTCAAAAACTACACGCTTTAATTAAGACCAATACTACAAAAAGAAATTAAAACTAAACATGTAAATAAATGTCTGAAAAATAAATTATTTTTCTAGTATCAAGATCAAGTAAAGTACAGAGTTGTCGAGATCGCTCGCCTGAATGAATTGTGTCGTTGACCTCTGAATCAACGCATCGCTCTTCCACCGGCCGGGGTGATATTACGTATTTAGGATCGTGGATTTTGATACTTTTAATTTTTTTCGTACTTTCTGAAATATGAACCGATATTTTTCTTTTAACGTTTTTAAATGTCCTTTAGATGAATACAATTAACAGTTAAATTTATGCAGGTGAATTAAAAGTCACCCTGTATACAACCTCCGACACAACATATGTATGTGTAACATATGTCGCGCGGTTCCCCAGGCGTAACAGCTAGCCTGGCGGCAGATCCTCCCTTTGGTGGCGGTCGAGCCAAAACTTCGCTCCCGCTACATTGGTGAGTTAGGTTTTTACACGATGCGCCTCGTATCTGACTTCCGCAGGTAATAAACCTAACCAAATAAATATAGACTCAAATTTAAAAAAAAAAGGTACTTTATCTTTACGACTGATAACCCAGTTCTTGTTGCGCTTACTTGCAAGAGGCTTGGATCCAGAGTGGTTCTGGACTGTAGGGTCTCCTGAGACAAACAATGAGATTGCATTGCATTGGGATGGGGTTACGTGGTTGCGATGACTGGTGACGTGTTGTTGGTGTCAGGGCTGGTTCAGCCTGTCGGAGGCGGTGGGCGGCGAGTCGGCGCCGGCCACGCCGCTGCCGGAGCCCGAGGCGGAGCCCGAGGCGGCGGTGGAGGCCACGCCCGAGAACACGCCCGCCCGCGAATCGCGCCCCGTCTTCCGGTTCCCCGTCGACTCCGCCACGGTCAGATCATTACTTTCTTTTTGTATTTCTTTATGTTAAAGCAAAGTTGATCACATTATTTTGAAACATTTTAATATATTTGGTACATACATACAGTAGACAAAGCCAACAGTCTAGTAAAGACTGAAAGGCCACGTTCAGCTGTAATATACATAATTTATATGATGAGCAGGTAACTCTATCAAATGATAATCATGTCGCCTCCAGATTTTTCCATAGCTTGCCTGAGTGAACCAAACAATAACCTTGTGGTATTTCTCTGGCTGTTCATGTGCTTCCTTCTATCTCTTCTAAGTGCCGCACATTTCGGTTGGGGTTAACTGTTTATTATTGTTGCGGTAGTGCGCTTGTCTGTGTCAACGAGGTCCCGGGTTCGAATCCCGGCCAGGGCAAGATGAGAAACGAACTTTCAACGAAAACGAAAACAAAATGAAGAACTATGTGAGAACATTCATGCACTTTAAAATATTATGTTATGGGAACAATGTACTTAAAACAAATGCAACAATAACTCCACTCTTCCTGAACTAATTTAAAACTTTATATTTTCGTTAAAAGAATTACATTATACCTACATTAACGGAACTTCTATGTTAAAAATTTACTCTTCATCAACTTGTCTCTCGATCGCCACTTTTTTATTTTTGTTCTGTCTGAAAAACTCTTTTTTTATTTATGGCCAGTTGTAAACATAAAGAGGTTGCTTATTTCCAAACAGCTTCAATTTTTGTTTTGTTAGATTAGTATAATTTATAAACTTCTGTGTTGTAAGTGTTATGTAGAAAAGATAAATTTATGTGACAAAACATGTTTAAAACAACATATAAATGCATTTAAGATGTCAAATTGGATAATCAAGGATAAGTGCAGTTTTACTTCAAGTTAAGGAATTGTTTCGCTCACCATTTACCACCCCTATCATAGGGCTGATTTAGTATGGCGTTGACGTTGCCGTTCCGTGCAGGTGCGCGCTATAGGCCGCGTGTCGTCGCCGCCCGACGTGGCGGACGTGTCGGACGTGGCGGACGCGCCGGACGCGGCGGACGTGGCGGGCGTGTCGGCGCGGCTGGCGCGCGTGGCGCTGGAGCGGCGCGGCGCCGACTCGCCGCTGCAGTTCGGGCGCGCGCCGCCGGCCGCCGCCGCGCGCCCCGCGCCGCGCCGCCCCGCCCGCCGCGCGCCGCCCCGCAGCCGCCGCGCCGCGCCGCGCCGCGCCGCCTCGTGCTCGCCGCGCCTGCCGCCGCGCCGCTCGCGCTCCGCCAGCACGCAGACGCTGGACCACTGGCCGGAGCCCTACGAGTTCATCATCGCCGACTATTGCCGGACCTTCCCCGACAACAAGTTTGTGAGTATTGTGTGCTTTCGTTGGGAATTTTACCAAGATGAGGTCTGAGGTGGTGCATTGTGTAGGTGCAGGTGGTGTATTCACTCTTCGTGTATTTACTTTCGAAACACAAACTAATATAATATGTATTTATTAACCATGGAAGGGGATTTAATGGGGAATAACAAATCAAATATTGTTGTCATAAAATTTTGCACAAGTTTGGCTTGGATAATAAAGTACAGGCTTGATGCTATGAAGTTCAGACACATGATAATTCGAACCTTCTTTTAAAAATCGCCTTAATCCAAAACACAATTATTTTCATCAATTTCCGGGTTAACTATACTTTTTATCTTAATAAGGATGTGGACTATTTTTGGGAAAGTGGTTAAAACCATGCATAAGTACCAAATATTACCCAAACTATTTATTATTTTTTTATAACAAGTAATACCTTTTTAAATAATTTACATAAACATTCCATTTAAAATTTCACGTCAAAACGCGGATACCTGTCAAACGCCCGCTGTGACGTCTCGCGTTACAAAAAATTGTCGAAATTGTATGTACTTACCTAATGAATAGTTATTTCGTAGTTATGTAAATAATATGGATTCTACATTTTATAAATATTGTGCGGTGCCGCAGTGTAAAAGTACAACTATTAAAACACCTGAAAAACTGTTTATTCACATTTAACGGACAAAAACGATGATGAAAAAGTGGCTTCAATTAGCCCGTCGGGATCCGGCACTTGTATCTACACAAAGTAAAATGTATTTCTGTGAGGAAATTTTGCACTTAACTGTGCACAAATTTACATCTCGACAAAGTTGGACATGTCCTACAGCATCGCCTCCATGTGACTGCCTCGAGGAACTAAAAAGAAATTGTGGCGCCATCTCTACGCCACTCGTCACAACATCCAATCAAACAACTTCTGTCAATCACCGCGAAGAAATTGACGAGCTCAACCAATAGCAGCGAAGAATCTAAATCGCGATTTCAAAGATTTCATGGATTGGAGCAATATATACAACCTCCGAGTCAACATCGTCGGAGCCGCGGTTCCCCAGGCATGACACCTAGCCTGACGCCTGGCTAGATCTTCCCTTTGGTGGCGGTCGAGCCGAATCATCGCTCCCGCTACAAAATGAAACAATTTATTAAAACGATAAAACATAACCTCAAAATCATTATATTTTATTTTTACCTTATAATTTACCTTTATTACCTTTAAAATTTTATACTTATTTGAGTACAGGCCACATCGAATTCAAGGCAATGACCTTATGGTTCTGTGTTAAACCGTACGAGAATCATGCACTCGAAAATCAACCTATATGTATTCTCTTGTCTACCGTTGACAACATCTGTCATGGCTAACAGCTCTAAAAACCTTTTGAATCTCCTTCAGACACGTCCAAGATGCTGTGGCAGCAGGACCTGCGTCGATTTATTGCGTGCCCTGCGCTTTGTATGTGTGCTTGTGAGGCGAAATAATTAGTTTTTATATTTCATTTAAACTTTTTAGAACGGGCCATTTGTTATTTATACGATAAAAAATGAATTCGGATTTCAAAAATGGAACTCCAATAATAATGAGTAAAAATTTCATTCATATGTCATTTTTTTTGCAATTTGGCGGCAAAGTGAAAATAATTCGTGCCAAAAATATGAATTAAACGCGAGAAAATTTTCGTGCAATGATTTTTTATGACTTTCGGTGTAAGTTAACTCAACAAGAAAGTTACAATAGACTTCGATTGGCCTTTCGCAATGAAGCCCCATCTCGTGCCACTGTTTACAACTGGTTCAATGGATTTAAGCGTGGTCGGTCTAATCTCACCGATGATCTGCGTGAGGGACGGCCTTCTACGGCGACGACTGAAGGAAACATCAGTGTTGTGCGGCGTATGATAGAGGCTGACAAAAGAGTTACCTATCAGCAGATTCGGACAAGTCTAGGCATTGGTATGAGCCAAATCCATAATTTGACTGAGGCCCAAAAACTCCGTCGTGTTAATTGGTGCCGTGATATGATTGAAAAATTTTACGGAGGTGACTCAAATGCCGTATTCGACATACTTACGGGTGACGAAAGCTAGATTTATTGTTATGATCCAGAAACTAAAAGGCAGTCGGCCCAGTGGGTGTTTCCGTTCGAGGAGTTGCCCACAAAACAGTGGCGTAGCGTAGTGGGGGCGGCAGGGGCGGCCCGCCCCGGGCGGCACTTTTAGGGGGCGGCAAAATTTTACAACAAATAATAGTTTGCTCTTAAAAAAAGAAGACGTATAATTTTTTTATTGAAGACGGAAGTTTTGTTTTTAATTCTAACAAAAACTCGTTAATATAAAATTATAGTATCGTTCTAGTTATAATTAAAAATTTATTTTATTTAATCTTGTCTATCGTCGTACACCTCACATCGTACATCGTAGGTACACCTGGACGATAGACAAGATTAAATAAAATAAGCTTAAGTGATAGGTAACCAAGTTATATCCATGTATCAAATTGGTTAAAGTAAAAGAATTTTTGTATTAATAAATGTGATTGTAAAACGTAGACAAGCTTATTTATTTAAAATCTAACCTGTATAATGCAAAATAATGATGACTGTTATCGTCGAAAAGTTCTCTATAATGAATGTATGTAATGTATACAGTACATTAAATTAAAATACCTAAATAAGAGGGCGGAACAATTGTCTTCCGCCCCGGGCAGCCGATACTCACGCTACGCCACTGCCACAAAAGTGAAGAGAGGTCGAAGTGTGGGAAAAAAGATGGTGGCTTCGTTCTTCGGAAGGACAGGTCATTACGCAACAATTGTTTTAGAGGATCAAAAAACAGTCAATGCAGAGTGGTACACCAATATTTGTTTGCCACTTGTCTTTAAAAAAGTTCGGGAGAAACGACCTCGCAGCAGAATCCTCCTTCATCACGACAACGCCTCGGCGCACACCGCCAGGCGAACCATCGACTTTTTAGAGACATCAAATGTGGAATTACTGGGTCACCCGCCATACAGTCCCGACCTTGTGCACCTTGTGATTTCTATTTATTCTTCAAAATAAAAGAAAAACTTCGCGGTAAACGTTTTGTGAACGCTGAGGAAGCATAGCATGAGTGGGCAAGGTGCTTCTCCCAATGTTCCATCGGATGCAGCGATGTATTGACGTAGAGACACTATTTTGAAAAGATATAATAAAACTAATATTATAGTAGAATGATCAATTTTTGATTTTCTTAAAACTTTCAGTTTGACCCTCGTACTCAGCAAGGTTACTACAATGTACCTTAGAATAAAAGCTGCTGATTCATCTTAATAATTAATGCATTGAATAATTCCCATATTATTGACCGGTCTTTGTGGTCTAATTTACGTATTACGCCGTTTGAAGTAAGGTAAGTATCTGATTTTAGGGAGCCCCTAGCTTTGGTGATACTTAGTAAGTAAGGGATTTAATAAGTGTCATAATAAGTCTTAGGCTCTCGTTGTGTGCTGTGTTGGTGTCGTGTCGTATTTTATTTTATTTTGTTACTATTTCAGTATGACAACGACGCGGCAACGGAGCCGCAACCTTGCGAGAAGTTGGAGCAGTACATGAACGAGGTGTACGCGGGCCGCGCGACCGGCGGCGAGCTGGCGCAGCTCCACGCGCAGCTGCTGTTCGAGCGCTGGCGGCGCGACTCGTACGCCGAGCGCAGCCGCCGCCTGCTGGGCCGCGTGCGCCACGTGCGCGCGCTGGAGACGCAGAACGCGCAGCTGCGGGACCGCCTGCGCGCCGCCGAGCGCGAGCGGGACGCCGAGCGCGCCGCCGGCGGGCAGGCGGCGCGCGCGCAGGCGGCGGCGGCGGCGGCGGCGGGCGGGCGGCGCGAGCGCGAGCTGGAGGCGGCGCTGGCGGCCGAGCGCGCGGCGCGGGCGCGGGCCGAGGCGGCGCTGGCGGAGGCGCTCGGCGCGCGCGCCGCCGCCGAGGCCGAGCTGGGCCGCGCCAGCGCCGACGCGCAGGAGACCGTGCGCTACGTGCAGTCGCTGGCCAAGGCCGCGCTGGCCGCCGAGCGCCGCGCCGACCACATCGCGCGGCTGCGGCGCGAGCTGCTGGTGCTGGGCGAGCGCGAGCGGCGGCTGGCGGACGCCGTGCGCGCGCACACGGCGGCGCCTCCCGAGCCGGGCGCCGAGCGCGCGCTGCGGGCGGCGCTGGCGCGGGCGGAGGCCGAGCTAGACGCGGCTATGCTCCGCGGCGAGCAGGCGGCGCGGCGCGCGGCCGAGCTGGAGGCGGCGGCGCGCGAGCGCGAGGCGGGCGTGCTGGAGCTGAAGCGCGCCACGCGGCACGCGGCCGAGCTGCACGCGGCGCGGCTGCGCGCCACCGAGGACAAGTACGCCAACATGTGCGCGATCGTGCGCAGCGTGGAGTTCCGCAAGCTGGAGCTGCTGGCGGCGGCGGAGCGGCGGCTGCCGGGCCCCGTGCGCGCGGCGCCGCTGCCGCCGGAGAGCCCCGAGCCGCCGCCCGCGGGCCGCAGCTAGCTGGCGGGCGCGGCGTGGTGGCGGTGCGCGCTGTAGACGCGCCGGACTACTGTTCGTGTGGACCTAGTATGTAATCTCGTGACGATTACGGTGATTTCCGTTCATCATAATATTCAAACGATATAATCATCCATTTATTATCGCTCATGATCACATGTTGGTGATATTTATTGTTCCATTTTTATTTTATGACGACATATCCTCAAATAAGAAATAGTGATTAAAAAAAAAACTTCTACTACACACACACTACAATAAGTTGTGTTAATGAAATAAGTGAAAAATAATTTTCGCCACAATACTGTACCATCGAATGGACTTAACGATATTACAAACTTATGTTTCGCTTCCAATTTGATCTTAGATTTCCACCAATTTTGAACTAATAGCAGTTAAAAATAAATACCTAAAGAATTTATATTTTCTTTTGGAAATGCTGTCCTGCAAGAAATTGTGGAGAATCTAAACAGCATCTATCGTTAATTCCTGTCCTTAACATTATAATTATAAATGAAAACAAATCAATATAATACAAATATCACAACTACACCTACTTACTATCTGTCAGTCTGTTCCCGAACCAGCCACAATCGTCACGAAAGGGTTTATTTGACTGAAGCTAGCTGCTGTACAATGAGCTTCACAGCTTTTAAGTAGAGGAAAGTATTTTTGCATTAAAACTAATTTTAAACTCGCTACGATGTAATGACTGATCATATTGTATAGGTTTGTGAGATTGATTTGATTTCATCATTGGCTGGTAAAATAACGTCATGCACCGAGCGTTGCAGCCCCTTACTGACAATCTGATTGAGATCCTTCAAGTATGTGAAACATGTCCAGTACATCACCTGTCCTCTACCTGTCTACCCACAGGTCGCCCTGTTCATCATATGTCTGCCTAACTCTGCTGAATGAGATTTCATTGAAATCAACAAAATTTATGTTCTACAATTTCTTATATTTATGATTTCTGCTTACACGAAGTGGTAGATAAATATAACCGTAACCAAATGCGCTCGGTGAGGACGGTGTCGCCAGCGAATGATGAGAATGGCTGTTCTTGTTGCACTTGTGAGCTTCTCATTGCCTATCTGTTGCAGATACTATCATTCTAAATGTATATATATTTCGTAAGCAACAATGTAAGGAAAAGCACTATTCGTTAATAAAATGTGTAGCTAAGTGTTGAAAATAATATTATAATATGTCAAAAAGGTTAGTTTTAATAATAATCAGGTTTAATCGGGGCGACAAACACTGGTCAAGGGAATAAAACCCAAGTCATGATGCGTGTCTTGTTTGTCTCCTCATTGTTAGTACCTGGTGTAACCCCGCATGGCGCGGTGTTTTATTTTCTGATCAGTCTTAACCAGAATCACATAAATCACCGATAATTATAAAATGTCCTTCACCATCACCAATAAAGTCGCACCCGTTTCTTCTCAACACAAAACATTTGATTTCGCAGCTCGGCTAGTGCTAGAAATAGGAATCTGCCTACATTTGAGTGAGTTTGGTGTTAATAAATCCTTTAGTTCGTTGAGGGTACCATTAAAGTTCCTAAATCGATGATAATAGATATCCCATTTTAAAATTTTATGAATATAAATTAACGATGATAATTATTTGGTTGGAATGAGGCTTTTTGACAGATTATACGATGAAATTTATTTAAATAAATGATATGTTTTAGATAATAATGATGTAGAATGTAAGTGGCGTGTTTCGGTTGACAGTTTCTTAGTTGGAAATTAATATGTATTGTACATAACATATGTAATAAATAACTTTGTTACACTGTGACTACGTTATTTCTATTATCCTCGCCCTTTTTAACGTAATAATATTCGGGGCGATATACGTAGTAATAGCAGCATTAGCCTGTCTGTCTGTCCACGCTGCAGAGGACCACTGGTCCGATGTTGATGAATTGTTTTTCCATACTAGCGTTATACAGAATATTACACTAAATCAAAATTGCGAAAGATAGAACTTCTCCCTGCTGACGTTTATTTATTTTAAGATTCGACGGTCTCTGTGGCTCTGCGGTAGTGGCGCTTGGCTGTGACACCGGAGGTCTCTAGTTCGAATCCCGGTCAAGGCATGATGAGAAACGAACTTTCTCTGATTGGCCTGGGCCTTGCATGTTTATCAATATTCAATTTAAAGGAATATGCACTGTTACATACGTAACAAAATAAAGACAGTAATCAGTTATTAGTTTTTATAATTACTGATCCCTAACAGATCACCATTTTTTACAGTATATTTGGTAAAAAATTCACAACATAAGTATAATATAAATAGTAATATCAACAAACTCTTATTTACAATGTACAAAATATACAGATACAAAATAATCAACAACGTAATACTACAACAATATGATATTTGGTGTGGCTGCCTCTCGGAGTGGCTCCCTCTAGCGTCACTCGGCGGAGCTGTCCGGCGCCGCAGGGTGTCAATCCTCCTCTGTTTCCTTTGGGTTCCTCGCCAGCGTTCAGGGCAGGGGCTCGATGTAGTTCTCGGGCACGAGGCCGGTCTTGCCGTTGAGCGTGCCGCGCAGCCAGCCCGGCTCGCCCGACGGCGCCACGTTCGTGATGATCTGGTTCGGCTCGAACGAGAGCTCGCCCGGGGACTCCCCGAGGCAGGCGTACAGCGTGCGCACGCGCGCGTGCCGCAGCGGGGAGGCGGCGCGCGGGGGCGGGGCCAGCGCCAGCGGGGGCGCGGGGCGCGCGGGCGGCGGGGACGCCGAGTGCGACGACACGGACTCGGCCGAGCTGCTGGTGGAGCGCGCGGGCGCGGGCGCGAAGTGCTGCAGCAGCGCGTGGTGCGGGGCCGCGTAACGCACGCCCACTCCGCCCACGCCGCCCACGCCGCCGGTCAGCGATAGTCGCTCGCAACTCATCTGTAAATTACGTTATAATTATAACTCATCTGATACTGTTTTTTTCTGTATATGTAAAAAAACAGATGTGTCAAAATGCCGTATGCTTCAGTGGTGGAATCTGTGTGAGGCATTTAAGAAATTGTAATTGTTGAAAATCTCTTCACTATGAAAATTTACAAAATTAATTGGCTATAATTAGTTTGTCAGATTTCCAACAACATGTCAATTCCAATGTACAGGAAACGCAGAGAAACAAAGCACACTACTCACCACATCGTTCCGAGCAGACATCGGTACCGCCGTCGGGGAGGCTCTGTAACAAACACACATAAAACATTAACACTTGAAAAAAAAACACGGTTTGAGGGGGGTGTTACAAAACACTTCTACATTCACAAGGTCAATGGATTAATTTCCGGGTGGGGACAGTTTTAGTTCTGAGGGCAAACATTAGCTAAATTTTTCTTTCAAATAATTATAAACAATATGGAATAGAACTAGATGAATTAAATTAGGTTTTGGTTAATTACTATCATATTCTTCATTTTATTGGGAAGACCAACAGCTATTACTTATATGAAAAGCAATCGAACGGTGAGAAAACATTATCGAATAATCAAAATATACGTAATTCCTATTTGTCAACTTTTATTTTGACAAGATTGTTATTCTCAAAAGAGATATTATAAAAAAAACAGTTACTGGAACAAGTAGTATTGAACAAATAGTTTACATTCACAAGTTAATTAAACATAGAAGTTCTCATTCACGTGAAAATAAAGTTGTCTAGATAAAATAATAATAATTTGATCTAAAAAAATCCCGTGCAAACTTTTCGAAAAAATTATACTTAGAAAAGTCATTTTTTTTAATTAATAAGTCCTGCTTATTATCTTTACAAAATATCAATAGAACGATAGATAACTTATTATTTAAGTTGCTACACACATTAAAATGAATAAATTAACCACAACATAAGCTATCACAAAACAAAAATAATACCAACCCCGCAATAACAAATCCAGACAGGCAGATAATCATGGTTCACAGACTTATTCAACACATTCACTACACAGCGAGTTCTCGCGCGCACGTCTCGGCGGAATGTGGTTGCGAGGGATGCGCGCGCGCATATATACGGGGAGACACGTGCAAGCACACCTGCCGCGGGGACACCTGGCCGCGAAGCCCTATCAGGTACGGCCAGATTCTACTGCCTCGCCATATCTAGGCAGAGCCAGGTGTTGGAGGACTAAAGGCCATCATAATTTATATGAGGGTTCGCAGATGAAATGGAAAACTCTTTGTGAGAAAACTCTTAAATTAATAGGTTAGGGGTGACTGATTGCGCGTTTCCAACACTTATGCTTCGAAAATGGTTATCGTTTACAACAACAAATACTATTCCGACCCCAATATGCACGCGAGAGTGAATTGTCGTATTTGTGACAGGTCAATCCAAGATATAGCTACTTACTAACACCAATCTTGTACAAATTGTAACAACTAAAAAGAACTCTTCTCGATTGAAAGTCGCTGGCATTTAGATGTAGATTTTCTACGTAGCTAAGACATTGTAAAAACCGCTCCAACGCATTTACGACAAAAATACTAAAGTTGAAATTTTTTTTTATTGATGTAACATCTTCTAATCAATAAAATAATACGATAATCATTCATCAAAAATACAACACAATCAGCGAGGTCCGCGCGCACTACAAATAACTCAAACAAAAACAAAAAAAAGGCCTCTCTCTGAACAAAGCGGCAGGTACGGTAGCAGCGAGTGTTGACCCGTGGAGCGTGCGGCACGCAGGCAGTGCGATGCTGGACACGCTCGCTTCTGTACAATACTAATGCTAATACAAAACAGAATAATAAAAATAACACAAGATGGGACTAGGCCTCATTACCAATTTCTATAAGACCAGCAATGTAATGATTGTTTTAAACTTGGAAATTGGATTAAAATCTGGGAAGATTCTCTATAAACAAACCATCTTCTCGAACAATATTGAGACTTACGAGTTCACTATCAAATTACATGTTGGTACAGCAAATACATAATTAGTAAACATAATGCTAAAATAATTTTCTGGCAGTCAACCTTCAGCAAAACTAAAACAGATAAGAAACCTGATGTCCAATTTAATTCAAGAACAAATGCAAAAAAATCATCATTATTCATAAATTTTTCCAAGTGCCTCTGTGAGTGAATTAAGAAAAATCGTTATAAAGTAAACATAAAAGAAATTCAGCGCCAAATTTTCGACTCAATGAAAAGAACATCGCATAATGATAACTAAAGTCTAGGCGAATTTTATAAGATATAGCTAAGTAGGAGATAGTTTGAGCGCCGTGGACCCGAAGGAGGCTGGCAGGTGCGCATTCCGCCGAGCAGCTGCCGCGCCAGCTGCCGGCCGGTGGCTGGCATCGCACTGCGAGAACATCGTAACTGTACCGTTCTTTGCCACAAGACGAGACAAACAAAACACTCAAGTAAGTAGATAAGTAACAATGAAATAAAGAACAGAGAAAAGTTACCTAAAAAAATGAAACTGAATCATTATTTTCCCTTTACTAATATTGTTTGTTCTCAAGTGGCACAATATTTACATAATTTGATTTTCTTAAGGTTGGACCGCAAGAGTACCTTGAATGAATATTCCTAAAGTAATATTTAAATCAATACTTTTGTCATTCAGACTTCCTCATAATTTCCTAAAGCTACAGATACCTCTTTCACAATACGAGCAAAGTGAATTCATTATTGAGTTCTTTTCATACATATCCTATGGCACTTTCAGTGCAATCGGGGATCGAAGAAAGATAATGGGACTTCCTGTGTTTTATTGCATTCTGATCGCGTAAAGGGGAAACGTAAGTAAGCGCACACGGCGGGGGCGGGAGACGCCGGGGCTGCCGCTCTCGTGCGCGGTGACATTCGACACAAAAACACTACGCCCGGGGCAACGTGTTGTTATTATAAATGTGCCGTCCAAAAGAGTTATCTACTTTTACTATAGAACGTAGTTTGCTCATGCTCATATCATAACTGCAAATTACGTTTACGGTAGTCTGAAAGAGGTGGACTGCCTATGAAGTCCGCCTTTTAAATTTTCGTTTAAAAAAAATCTTGAGTCCCTTATCTATACTAATATTATAAAGCTGTAGAGTTTGTTTGTTTTAACGCGCTAATCTCAGGAACTACTGGTTCTAATTTAAAAATTATTTTTGCGTTGAATAGACCATTTATCGAGTAAGGCTTTTGGCTATATAACAACACGATGCAATTATAAGGAGCAAAGAAATAATGGAATATGTGAAAAAACGGGGAAAATTTTTCATCCTTGAGGGCTTCAAAGATGCCCAAAATAACTATTCCACGCGGACGAAGTCGCGGGCGCAGCTAGTGTTCATAAAGAGTAAACCAGTTTTGTATATATTTGAATAGGTTAAGCAGAAACTGAGTCACTCTGTTCAATCAGTTAATAGCTAATAGGAATAGGTAGATAAACCATACAAATTACGTAGAAACGGATTCACGATACTGGTTCAAGACTCAGGTAATTAATTGCACAATTGTTTTGTAAAAATAATAATTTATTTCACAAATTAATTAATGCAACGATTAAAATTAAAAAAAAAATACTTTTCGCCTCCTGCACCACCGGTCAAACGCATAATAATTCCATTTCAATCGTTATTCTATAAATACATTTTTTTTACTAAATCCCTAACCTTTACAAAGGGAGCTCGCGCGTAAGATGCGAGCGCGCGGCAGACGTCATCCCTTCGGTTCTTGTGCAAGTTTTTGCCGCGACAGCTGTTATGCCCCCCCCCCCCCTCTCCGCACCACTCCCGCCTCATCACAATTATCTTCGAACACTCACTGACCCTAAAAAATATAGGGTTCGCGAGGAGAATGCTCTGATTAAATATTCATGTTGTTTGTATCGAAACCGCGAAGGTTAAATAATAAAGTAAAACATCTGTTTCCAAATCCGGAAATTTATATACCTATCGAACATTTGCTGTTCTGCTTTGTTTATTTATTTTACAGAACTTGCGTTTTATCATAATTTGGACAAAACATTTAATTTCAACAAAACAATGTTTTATTTTCTTCATAATAATGCAGAATTATATAATTTATTTATTCAAATTCTTGAATTTTATACTGATTGTTTTTTACACTAAGTAACTGAAATAATAATAAAGTAATCTTGGATAACGTTATACTACAACGTCACAAAAAATAAATACTCGGTTGTGTATTCATAGACATTGTTTTGGTCCAAACTGTCAATGGAGTATTCAATATTAGTGCGAGGTAGTTTTTATAATCTCTCTGCAGAGCTACACACGGCGTACCTTTGTTCCGCATCCGTTACCGCTGAGATTCCCTTTCGAGGGCGCCCTTTGTATCAGCGCGCCCTTTATTGCCTTTTCATAAAGTTTTTGCTGAAGACATGGCGATATTGTGCCCGTGTCCACGAGAGGATACGCACACAGATTTGATGGATATCAAACTCCCGAGACGGCTTGGTCAAGACTGAATGCAAACTCACAAAGCATTCCGTAAAGAACAATTGAAATACGTTAAAACGAAAATACGAAATTTCAATTATTATTATTTCGTTTTTTTACTAAATGTAATAGGTATCGCCTGATAATGAACTATTCTAAACTGAAACGCACGTGCGAGGTGGTTTTGCGCAATATTTTTCTGTTTATATTGAAAAAAAAAAAACTTCTTTACAAAGTTAATCCGTCTTACTATATTTCGTGCTATACTCGAACGACTTAGAAAGGATTCTCAATTCTTCTTAAGTTTTGGTAGCGGGACTTCTCGGTCAATTATAAAAATTTGATGTCTATTTTTGTTCGAATTGATTAATTATAAAAAGCTTTGGTTTGATACTGTCGAGGATTGATAATTTTGGCTTTAATATTAAACTCTGAAAACACAAATTATAAAAAAAAGTGGGTTAAATTTATTACAATCTCCATAAATGGTCTTGTTGTCTGAGCTCTGCTCGCCCAGGTATAAGCAAGAGCGTAATATTGGGGTAAGTTGTAATTTGAGCTAAGTGCACTGCGCAGATTGTGTAATGCAGGTGTAGATTGTGATAGTTAAAGGGATGTCAGATGTCGATATGAGTTCAACAGTACAACGTTTAGTGGCATTTAAGCAAGTTAAGTGAGCTCGAGAATGGAGCCTGGCTCTGCCTACCCTGTAAGGATTATGGTCGGGACTTATTTTTTAGAATAGAATAGATTTATTTTCATAAAGTGGATGGAAACTGCTCAAGATGGAAGAAACTGAAGGACACCTTCATACTAGAAAATGTCGATAATGGCTAAAGAAGTTTTTTTTTTAATTTTGGATAAAATATGGATACACGGTATCACTTATTAACGCCAACATAACTTAAGTCTAATTAAATCTATTCCACTTCCAAGGGGCATGTTTAGAAAAAGCTGCGGCGCATGATAATTCTGCATGTATCCCACCTGGTTTCCACGTGGCTCTGGTAGCGATGAAAAGCATTGTGTGTGCGGGTGCCTCTCTCCCCGTGCTGATTGTAAAGTCAATTAAAGGTGGCGTGTGGTTCCCGGCACCAATAAAAAAATAATAGGACCACTCCATCCCGTTCCCATGGATGTCGTAAAAGGCGACTAAGGGATAGGCTTATAAACTTGGAATTCTTCTTTCCGCGGTAATTCAAAAAACGCTCTGTGATTGGCTTACGGAAACGGTACTCGGAAGGATCGTCAGTTGTAGTTATCATAAAGTGTTTTCGTACTTAAGTTATAAGACGAAAAATGTGGAGGTACTTCTAAGTACCGTAAGGAGGGAAAGGGTTAAGTGATGGGCTAACAACCCGTTACTATTTAAATCTCAATATTCTCAATTCTATCATTAAGCCAAACAGCTGAACGTGGCCTATCAGTCTTTTCAAGACCGTTGGCTCTGTCTACCCCGTAAGGGATAAATACGTGATCATATGTATGTATCAAAGGAGTCTTATAACCTTGGTGTAGCGGCCGTTCAGCCTCCATGGACAAACGAGACTCTGACTTAACATTTTAGATGACTAAAACCGACTGACAGACTGTGAAAAAAAGGACAATCGACTTGGACACTAAGGGGAGACGACCATAAGACGACGAGACGACAAGACGTATCTTGAACGGGAAAATTCTCCTTTTTATTCTGACTAGACAAATAGACCCTCGGCCCGTTCACTTGGGGTGCTTTTTAAGCTCACTGTCACTATGTACTTGAATCTGAATTAATCATCATAAAACATCTGATCGTTGTATTCCAGTCTTTTCTAGATTGTCGGCTCCGTCTACCCCGTGAGACGCACAGACGTGCCCCCGTACCGTACCTGGCGGGGAGGTTGTGGAAGATCTC